>NW_019942588.1:46700-57197 GCF_002910315.2 Salvelinus sp. IW2-2015 | reverse complement strand
GGGCGTTATGCCAAACAGTTCTATTTTTGTTTCATCAGACCAGAGGACATTTCTCCAAAAAATACGATCTTTGTCCCCATGTGCAGTTGCAAACCGTAGACGGGCTTTTTTATGGCGGTTTTGGAGCCGTGGCTTCTTCTTTGCTGAGCTGCCTTTCAGGTTATGTCGATATACGACTCGTTTTACTGTGGATATAGATACTTTTGTACCTGTTTCCTCCATCTTCACAGGGTCCTTTGCTGCTGTTCTGGGATTGATTTGCACTTTTCACACCAAAGTACGTTCATCTCTAGGAGACAGAACGAGTGTCCTTCTTGAGCGGTATGACGGCTGCGTGGTCCCATGGTGTTTATACTTGCGTACTATTGTTTGTACAGATAAACGTGGTACCTTCAGGCATTTGGAAATAGCTCCCAAGGATGAACCAGGCTTGTGGAGCTCTACAATTTTTTTTCTGAGTCTTGGCTGATTCTTTTGATTTTCCCATGATGGCAAGCAAAGAGGACATGAGTGTAAAGGTAGGCCTTGAATACATCCACAGGTTAACACGAAATGACAGCCACTGACCTGGGATGGGTCAGAGTCTAAATATGCATTCGGGCCTTGGAATCAAGGAGGCTGTTGATAGACAGCTGAGAAAGGGAGAAATCACCCTAATGGGACTGTGGGGAAAGTCACGTGCACAGGCATGGCCTTTTTTCCCTTACTGCCATTACATTCTTAACTGTTTTAAAAAGTCACYATTGGTCAACCGAGTTAGGAAGGACGCCTGTATATTTGTACTGACTGGACATATTGATACACTATCCAAAGTGTAATTAATTAATAACTTCACCATGCTCAAAGGGATATTCAATGTCTGCCTTAAAAAAKATATAAATAAATTAGGCGCCCTTCTTTGCGAGAAAAACCACCCTGGTTTTTGTGGTTGAAACTGTCTGCCAACATATGTTAGTGCCACAGCATAAATKACAGTAAACTCCCACATTGTGGTTTCAGATTGACAGAAAACATGTCATTCATGTAACAACATGTCATCCCTGAGATCCTTGACATTCATCTGGATACATGATGTTATAACGGAGCACAATAGAAACAGTCTTCAAGAACAATCTGAGTAAGGGGTCATTTTATTAGGTCTGTGTACACGCCATAGGAGGCTGGTGGGAGGAGCTATAGGAGGATTGGCTCATTGTAATGGCTGGGATGGAATTAATGGAACGGAGTCAAAACACGTTTAACTCCTTTCCAAAGATACCATTGCAACCATTACAATGAGCCCATCCTCACATAGCTCCTCCCACCAGCCTCMWCTGGTACACACAACATAAATAATAGTTAACATAGTAGAAATGGCCTGTGTGGTATAAGGCTGATGGACTGTCATGCCACCTCCTCCATGTAGTCAGTCCTGAGTGATCTCATCGAACTGATGGGGGGGATAGATAGGCTGGGGGAGAGGAGAAAATAAAGGGTAAGAGTGTGTGAGAGACAGGGTAATATACCAATACCACCAAAGACACCCTACTTTCTTATTTACTCAAACATARCATTAGGGCATGATGATAGGGAACAGGCCATATTTAGCTAATCTAATGTAAACTATACACTACAAGTCAAAAGTTCACACCTACTTATTCAAGGGTTTTTCTTTATTTTTTACATTGTAGAATAATAGTGAAGACATCAAAACTATGAAATAACACATCTASAATCATGTAGTAACCAAAAACGGGTTAAACAAATGACCATATAGTAGTCACCCTTTGCCTTGATGACAGGTTTGCACACTCTTGGAATTCTCTCAACCAGCTTCATGAGGAATGCTTTTGGAAACAGTCTTGAAGGAGTTCCCACATATGCTGAGCACTTGTTGGCTGCTTTTCCTTCACTCTGCGGTCCAACTCATTCCAAACCATCTCAATTGGGTCAAGGTCGGGTGATTGTGGAGGTCAGGTCATCTGATGCAGCAATCCATCACTCTCCTTCTTGATCAAATAGCCCTTACACAGCCTGGAGGTGTGTTGGGTAATTGTCCTGTTGAAAAACAAATGATAGTCCCACTAAGCCCAAACCAGATGGGATGGTGTATCGGCTGCAGAATGCTGTGGTAGCCATGCTGGTTAAGTGTGCCTTGAATTCTAAATAAATCAGTGTCACATGCAAAGCACCCCTACACCATCACACCTCCTCCATGCTTCAAGGTGGGAACCACACATGTAGAGATCACCCGTTCACCTACTCTGCATCTCACAAAGACACGGCGGTTGGAACCAAAAATCAAAAATTTGGACTCATCAGACCAAAAGGACAGATTTCCACCGGTCGAATGTCTATTGCTCGTGTTTCTTGGCCCAAGCAAGTCTCTTCTTATTGGTGTTCTTTAGTAGTCATTTCTTTGCAGCAATTCGACCATGAAGGCCTGATTCACGCAGTCTCCTATGAACTGTTGATGTTGAGATGTGTCTATTACTTGAACTCTGAAGAATTTATTTGGGCTGCAATTTCTGAGGCAATTTCTGAGGCTGGTAACTCCAAAGTATCCTCTGCAGCAGAGGTAACTTCCTGTGACAGTCCTCATAGTGCTTGGTTCTTGCGACTGCACTTGAAGAAACTTTCAAAGTTCTTAAAATTTTCTCGATTCATGTCTTAAAGTAATGATGAACTGACTTTTCTGGTTGTTTATTTGAGCTGTTCTTGCCATAATATGGACTTGGTCTTTTACCAAATAGGGCTATCTTCTGTATACCACCACTACCTTGTCACAACACAACAGATTGGCTCAAACGCATTAAGATGGAAAGAAATTCCACCAATTAACTTTTAACAAGTTACACCTGTTAATTCAAATGCATTCCATGTGACTACCTTATGAATCTGGTTG
This sequence comes from Salvelinus sp. IW2-2015, assembly GCF_002910315.2. Taxonomy (NCBI): domain Eukaryota; kingdom Metazoa; phylum Chordata; class Actinopteri; order Salmoniformes; family Salmonidae; genus Salvelinus; species Salvelinus sp. IW2-2015. Next base: position 54,313 of record NW_019942588.1, on the reverse strand, counting down.
AGAGAATGTGGAGTGTGCAAAACTGTCAAGACAAAGGGTGGCTACTTTGCGTAATCTCAAATATAAAATATATTTTGATTTGTTGAACACTTTTTTGGTTACTACATCATTCCATATGTGTTATTTCATTGTTTTGATGTCTTCACTATTAATCTACAATGTAGAAAATAGTCAATATAAAGAAAAACCCTTGAATGATTAGATGTCCGAACTATTGACTGATACTTTGCAATGAGACTCGAAATTGAGCTCAGGTTCATCCTGTTTCCATTGATCATCCTTGAGAAGTTTCACAACTTGATGAGAGTCCACCTGTGGTAAATTCAATTGATTGGACATGATTTGGAAAGAACCACACCTGTTTATATAAGGTCCCACAGTTGACAGTGCATGTCAGAGCAAAAACTAAGCCATGAGGTTGAAGTATCTGGGGAAGGGTACCAAAACATTTCTGCAGCATTGAAGGTCCCCAACAACACAGTGGCCTCCATCATTCTTAAATGGAAGAAGTTTGGAACCACTAGGACTCTTCCTAGAGCTGGCCACCTGGCCAAACAGAGCAATGGGGGAGAAGGGCCTTGGTCARAGAGGTGACCAAGAACCCAATGTTCACTGACAAAGCTCCAGAGTTTCTCTGTGGAGATGGGAGAACCTTCCAGAAGGACAACCATCTCTGCAGCACTCTACCAATCAGGCCTTTATGGTAGAGTGGCCAGACGGAAGCCACTCCTCAGTAAAAGGCACATGACAGTCCGCTTGGAGTTTGCCAAACGGCACCTAAAGGACTTTCAGACCATGAGAAACAAGATTCTGTGGTCTGATGAAACCAAGGTTGAACTCCTCGGCCTGAATGCCAAGTGTCACATCTAGATGAAACCTGGCACCATCCTTATGCTGAAGCATGGTGGTGGCGGCATCATGCTGTAGAGATTGTTTTCAGGGACTGGGAGGGAAAGATGAACGGAGCAAAGTACAGATAGATCCTTGATGAAAACCTGCTTCAGAGCGCTCAGAATCTCAGACCCTAAGCACACAGCCAAGACAACGCAGGAATGGCTTCGGGACAAGTCTCTGAATGTCCTTGAGTGGCCCAGCCAGAGCCCAGACTTGAACCTGATCGAACATCTCTGGAGAGACCTGAAGATAGCTCCCCATCCAACCTGACAGAGTTTGAGAAGATATGCAGAGAAGAATGGGAGAAACTCCCCAAATACTGGTGTGCCAAGCTTGTAAGACCCAAGAAGACTCAAGGCTGTAATCAGTGCCAGAGGTGCTTCAACAAAGTACTGAGTAAAGGGTCTGAATACTTATGTATATGTAATTTCAGTTTACAATTTTTAATACATTTGCGAAAAATTCCCCCAAATAGTTTTTGCTTTGTCATTATGGGGGGAAAAAACGATGTAATAATTTTTAGAATAAGGCTATAATGTAACAAAATATGGATAGTGAAGGGGTCTGAAAACGTTCAGAGTGCACTGTATGTGGACACCCCTTCAAATTAGTGGATTCAGCTATTTCAGCCACACCTGTTGCTGACAGGTGTATAACATTGAGTACACAGCCATGCAATCTCCATAGACAAACATTGGCAGTAGAAAAGTAGCTTTACTGAAGAGCTCAGTGACTTTCAACGTGGCACTGTCATTGGATGCCACCTTGCCAACAAGTCAATTTCTCAAATTTCTGCCTTSCTAGAGCTGCCCTGGTCAACTGTTAGTGCTGTTATTGTGAAGTGGTAGGCCACACAAGCTCAAGAAACAGGACCGACGAGTGCTGAAGCCTGTAAAAATTGTCTGTTCTCATTGCAACACTCAATACCGAGTTCCAAACTGCCTGGAAGCAACATCAACACAATAACTGCTCATTGGGRGCTTAATGAAATGGGTTTCCATGGCCGAGCAGCCGCATACAAGCCTAAGATCACCATGTGCAATGCCAAGGGTCAGCTGGAGTGGTGTAAAGCTCATCGCCATTGGACTCTGGAGCTGTGGAAACGCGTTCTCTGGAGTGATGAATCCCGCTTCACAATCTGGTTCCAGTGAAGGGAAATCTTCATGCTACAGCATGCAATGACATTCTAGACGATTCTGTGTTTCCAACTTTGGGGAAGATCCTTTCCTGCCCCTGTGCACAAAGCGAGGTCCACACAGAAATGGTTTGTCGAGATCAGTGTCAAAGAACTTGACTGGCCTGCAGAGCCCTGACCTCAACCCCATCAAACACYTTTGGGATGAATTGGAATACCGACTGCGAGCCAGGCCTAATTGCCCAACATCAGTGCCCAACCTCACTAACGCTCGTGGCTGAATGTAAGCAAGTCCCCGCAGCAATGTTCCAACATCTAGTGGAAAGCCTTCCCAGAAGAGGAGGCTGCTATAGCAGCAAAGGGGGAACCAACTCCGTATAAATGCCCATGATTTTGGAATGAGGTATTGGACGAGCAGGTGTCCACATACTTTTGGTCATGTTGTGTACTCAAAGAGAATAAACTGTTGATTACATTTTGATTCATATACCYACACTATACTGGGATTTTTAATTCACCGATTACTTACTCTCTGACATTTGCAAGTGGATGTCTTCAACCAGCTTTCCTTTTCTCTACATAGAACTAAACSTGAACAAAACAGCAGTAAATAACTTCCTGTTTCTGAGTCTAGACTACTAGAGGAGCCCACTGCTGCTCACTATCTGAACACAGATACCTAGGGTTGAATGCCTGTTATCCTTACTATCATACATACCTTATTGCTGTTGTCAAGTCCCTCGACGGAAACCTCCTCGATCTCTTCTCCAATGCTCACCTCACGCTTAGAGATATCTGATCGATGGCTGGTGGAGGTGAAACACAGGAAACCCTTTAGATTTATATCTCTCATTGTACAGATAAGACATACAAGTGAATGAGCACTGAACACCATCTAAAAATAGCTAGTAAGATCTAGTGAAGATACAGGACAATGCCCTACATTACCTGTTAAAGTCATCATCACAGTCAACGTCATCATCTGTTAAAACAGAGGTATTTTTTAAGTATAAAAACAATACCAAGACAATATGAATGGCCGCTCACATCAGTGGGTGCTCTGGTCAGTGGGTGCTCTGGTCAGTGGGTGCTCTGGTCAGTGGGTGTGCTTGCCCCCACCTGCCCCGAGATGCCTTCAGGGCGAAGCCCCCGCCCACAGTGTGAAACCAAACACACATAAACACAAAATCCCCACCCTCACTCCTGATTGGAGGACCTCAAACATTTATACTGTGCATGTGTATGTATTTATTCCAACACTCATTAATTCATACAGCCACAGTTCAACCCATCTTTCCCAGTAAATCATAATTCCTCCATTTTCACCTGCAATACATCCCTCCATTCTACCGTGGTGTCTCACTAGGGACTTGAACCTTTCCATCTGCAACATTTCTGACCAAATTGCCCTAAAATAAAAAAATTCCCAACAGTAGAATGACATTTCCCCCAGCAATACAGTTTGCGGGTCCAATCACCCCGATATTATGGCATAACAACCACTCCTGGACCTGACTCCAAAAACAAGCCAGTGATGGACAGCACTAAAAGAGATGCTCTATTGATTCTGGTTCAACGTGGCAAAATCTGCATCACTGACTATTCACTTTTTGTAGCGAGAATTTGATAAAATAGCTTACACTGAAAAGAACAGATTGATGGGTTAATTGTTGTTTTGCATATYAGTTCATAAACCACTKTSWYWKTRTWKKGRSAYMWMAAAWMTSTKYYYMWWMWYMTYKWRWWKTRTRYGSSRYAKWKKTKWMAMMYCTYKWSMMYRWGWGWRAMWSWSACAYWTTWYRMSWYYTMTWKKKSWYWTTAAGCCATTTACGATTTCTATTGGTCATTTTAAGCCAWTTACGATTTCTATTAGTCATTTTAAGCCATTTAATTGGTTGCAGACAAACCAGTTTATTATTTTTCTCTCTCATGTAATGCCGCTTCCATTTTTGTGGCAGAGCTGCGATAGGTTGGTGCTAATTTTGTATTGAGCATACTTCTCCACACACCCTGATTGATTGCTCGTGTGACAATTTTACCGTTGTTGTTTACAATGTCATTAATAAACATGATACCTTCCTTATACATTCTCTACAAGAAAACTGGTTTATCCTCTGTCAGTACATGTAACGTCCTGACCAGAGTTCTTATGTGTTTTGCTTGTTTAGTGTTGGTCAGGACGTGAGCTGGGTGGGAATTCTATGTTGTGTGTCTAGTTTGTCTGTTTCTGTGTCCAGCCTAATATGGTTCTCAATCAGAGGCAGCTGTCAATCGTTGTCCCTGATTGAGAATCATATATAGGAGGCTTGTTTTGTGTTGGGATTTTGTGGGTGATTGTTTCCTGTCTCTGTGTTTTGTCTGCACCAGATAGGGCTGTCTCGGTTTTCACATTTCTTGTTTTGTTGTTTTGTAGTGTTCTCTATTATTCCTTATTAAATCATGTTGAACACTAGCCGCGCTGCATTTTGGTCCTCTCCTTCATCCCAGGAAGAAAACCGTGGCAGTACATCAGAGTTGAGCCATATTATTTGCTGTAATATATATTAGACATTACAGTAACCCACCAAAACAACATGTAATAAACATGGAACTGGGTTAACATCATTCCCTTGATGGGTTCTGACTTCTAAACTTGAAATTTGAATATCCTTGTTCATGTTCCTGAGGGAGAGAGGGGAATGCAGAACCTTTACACTCTGTCAGAACGTGTTATTGTTAGACATCAGGTATCCTATGGGAAGGAGAAGGGACAMAGTCTGGTTTCAGTTGTTGGGTTGTAATTTGAAATACGTGCTRCAGCAGAAGCTAATGGTTATCTGTGGGAGGAAAGTATATGGTGGGGTCAATTAAGATTGGATATGAGCCAGGGGCTTGGAATGTTACTGAGTAAGGGAAAGGCAATCRCATGGTTGTGGTCACTGATAAGGGTGGAGAGCTGTGGATTAGTGAGGAATGGGGGCCGATGTCAGATCAGGTACATTAAGGAAGAAAGAACAGTATATTACCCACAATCTAACTTCCTGCCTTGCAATAAAGATGTGATGTTCAGAGAAAAGGAGGATGGCGATTGATGGTAGAGTGGCGTAGGAGGACCGGCTCTAGTCAGCCAAACAATTTCTTGGGCGTGTAGGACTCATAAGGGTAGTGTGGCCGTACCATTGCAGGTAGCGATCAACCCTGCGGCCCACTTCCCATGCTCTTAGCCGGTGGAGAGCGGAGTACCGGGCAGACACTCCCGTTGGTTTTCTTTGCGTGATAGAGCGGAGGCTTGGGCTGATTCCTTGTACGTGTGCATAGCCACGGTGCGGGTTATTCCACCTCCCCGCACTGGCCGGGCTAGATTGAGCATTGGCCAATCAACATATCTGGCCTCCAGTACGTCTCCTCGGGCCGGTGTACATGGCACCAGCCTTACGCATGGTGTCCCGGTTTCGCCAACACAGCCCAGTGGGGTTATTCCACCTCCCCACACTGGTCGGGCTACGGGGAGCATTCAACCAGGTAAGGTTGGGCAGCTCGGTGCTCAAGGGAGCCAGTACGCCTGCACGGTCCGGTATATCCGGCGCCACCTTCCCGCCCCAGCCCAGTTCACCAGTGCTACACCACGCACCAGGCTTCCAGTGCGTTCTCCAGAGCCCTGTTCCTCCTCCGGCACTCTCCCTGTGATGCGTGTCTCCAGCTCAGTACCTCCAGTTCCGGCACCACGCACCAAGCCTCCTGTGCGTCTCCAGAGCCCTGTCACGCACTGTTCTTCCTCCATGCACTCTTCCTATGGTGCGTGTCTCCAGCCCAGTACCTCCAGTTCCGGTACCACGCACCAGGCCTACTGTGCGCCTCAGCAGGTCAGAGTCGGCCGTCCTGCTCAACGCCGCCTGCACTGCATTCGTCTGCCAGCGCCGTCTGAGCGTCCGTCTGCCCAGCGCCGTCTGAGCCGTGCCGTCTGCCCCGTCGCGTCTGAGCGCGTCTGCCCGAGCCGTCTGAGCCGTCCGTCTGCCCGAGCCGTCCGTCTGTCCCGAGCCGTCTGAGCCGTCCGTTCTGTCCCGAGCCGTCAGAGCCGTCCGTCTGTCCCGAGCCGCCCGTCTGTCCCGAGCCGTCAGAGCCGTCTGAAGTCAGGAAGCTGCCCTTTCAGTCCTGAGCTACCTCTCTGTCCTGAGCTACCTCTCTGTCCTGAGCTACCTCTCTGTCCTGAGCTACCTTCTCTGTCCTGAGCTACCTCTCTGTCCTGAGCTACCTCTCTGTCCTGAGCTACCTCCTCTATCTAGGGGGGGGGCCTTGGTGAAGGTTCCTAGACCAAGGTCGGGGGCGAGGGTCGCCACTCAAAGGACGCTAAGGGAGGGGGACAAAGACAGTGGTAGAGTGGTGTCCTCGTCCTGCGCCGGAGCCGCCACCGCGGACAGATGCCCACCCAGACCCTCCTCTTGAAGTTTTAGGGGTGCGATCGGAGTCCGCACCTCATGAGGGGGGTACTGTAACGTCCTGACCAGAGTTCTTATGTGTTTTGCTTGTTTAGTGTTGGTCAGGACGTGAGCTGGGTGGGAATTCTATGTTGTGTGTCTAGTTTGTCTGTTTCTGTGTCCAGCCTAATATGGTTCTCAATCAGAGGCAGCTGTCAATCGTTGTCCCTGATTGAGAATCATATATAGGAGGCTTGTTTTGTGTTGGGATTTTGTGGGTGATTGTTTCCTGTCTCTGTGTTTTGTCTGCACCAGATAGGGCTGTCTCGGTTTTCACATTTTCTTGTTTTGTAGTGTTCTCTATTATTCTTTATTAAATCATGTTGAACACTAGCCGCGCTGCATTTTGGTCCTCTCCTTCATCCCAGGAAGAAAACGGTGACAGTAATCAGAGTTGAGCCATATTATTTGCTGTAATATATATTAGGCATTACAGTAACCCACCAAAACAACAGAAATAAACATGGAACTGGGTTAACATCATTCCCTTGATGGGTTTGACTTCTAAACTTGAAATTTGAATATCCTTGTTCATGTTCCTGAGGGAGAGAGGGGAATGCAGAACCTTTACACTGTCAGAACGTGTTATTGTTAGACATCAGGTATCCTATGGGAGGAGAAGGACACAGTCTGGTTTCAGTTGTTGGGTTGTAATTTGAAATACGTGCTGCAGCAGAAGCTAATGGTTATCTGTGGGAGGAAAGTATATGGTGGGGTCATTAAGATTGGATATGAGCCAGGGGCTTGGAATGTTACTGAGTAAGGGAAGGCAATCACATGGTTGTGGTCACTGATAAGGGTGGAGAGCTGTGGATTAGTGAGGAATGGGGGCCGATGTCAGATCAGGTACATTAAGGAAGAAAGAACAGTATATTACCCACAATCTAACTTCCTGCTTGCAATAAAGATGTGATGTTCAGAGAAAAGGAGGAGCTCTGCCTGAAGTGGGGTATAAACACTTGTGCTGGGAGGAACATGTATTTGTCTGTTCAGCAGTCTGTTAGCAGTCTGTTCAGCAGTCTGTTCAGCACTCTGTTCAGCACTCTGTTCAGCACTCTGTTCAGCATCGGCAGCACTCTGTGTCAGCACTCTGGTTCAGCACTCTGTTCAGGCACTCTGTTCAGCACTCT
>NW_019942588.1:37042-43562 GCF_002910315.2 Salvelinus sp. IW2-2015 | reverse complement strand
GACTCTGCCTCTGGTGGGGTATAAACACTTGTGCTGGGAGGAACATTGTATTTGGTCTGTTCAGCAGTCTGTTCGCAGTCTGTTCAGCAGTCTGTTCAGCACTCTGTTCAGCACTCTGTTCAGCACTCTGTTCAGCACTCTGTTCAGCACTCTGTTCAGCACTCTGTTCAGCACTTGTCGCTACTCGTTCAGCACTCTGTTCAGCACTCTGTTTCTCTCATGGCACTCTGTTCAGCACTCTGTTCAGCAGCTGTCTGGTGAATACACTTGGTTTGAGCTTTTCCTAATTGTCCGCTAGTTTTTAAACTCTGTTTATTTAGAACCTAAGACCTCTGCACTGAAGATCCAGTTTTAATCTTCCATAATTTTAAAGTCTTTCAATCCTTTGTCTTTGGAGTGTGAAGTACCTGAAAGAATTCAAGCATTTACTTCACAACAAACACCTAACAAACCTATTCACATCAATCAAGTGTAATAGTGCTTGACAGGAAAAAAATGGCAGAAATAAAAGCATTTACCATTCACATAGTGATGTTGAAGATGCATCCTCTATGCCAGTATACCACCGAGCGTACAGAACATTATGAACACCTGCTCTTTCCATCACAGACCTGACCAGGTGAATCCAGGTGAAAGCTGTGATCCTTTATTGATGTCACTGGGTTTTTTCACGCTTCTAAGCACTCTGTTCAGCACTCTGTTCAGCACTCTGTTCAGCACTCTGTTCAGCAGCTGTCTGGTGAATACACTTGGTTTGAGCTTTTCCTAATTGTCCGCTAGTTTTTAAACTCTGTTTATTTAGAACCTAAGACCCTGCACTGAAGATCCAGTTTTATCTTCCATCATTTTAAAGTCTTTCAATCCTTTGTCTTTGGAGTATGAAGTACCTGAAAGAATTCAAGCATTACTTCACAACAAAAACCCCTAACAAACCTATTCACACCAATCAAGTGTAATAGTGCTTGACAGAAAAAAAATGGCAGAAATAAAAGCATTTACCATTCACATAGTGATGTTGAAGATGCATCCTCTATGCCAGTATACACCGAGCGTACAGAACATTATGAACACCTGCTCTTTCCATCACAGACTGACCAGGTGAATCCAGGTGAAAGCTGTGATCCCTTATTGATGTCACTGGGTTTTTCACGCTCTACAGTTTCCTGTGTGTATCAAGAATGGTCCTCCACCCAAAGACATCCAGACAACTTGACAACTGTGGGAAGCATTGGAGTCAACATGGGCCAGCATCCCTGTGGAACACTTTCGACAACTTGTAGAGTCCATGCCTCAACGAATTAAGGCTGCTCTGAGGGCAAAAGGGGGTGCAACTCAATATTAGGAAGGTGTTCTTAATGTTTTGWACACTCAGTATATCTTCCTTACACACACATGCTTCTCTCACCGTTCCTGCTGCCTGAGAGGTCTCTGTGGTGGGATTCTCCTGAGTGGGACCCCCCACCTGCAGCACTCCGCTGTGTGGCCGGGTCCAAAAAGGAGGCCAGGGTGCTGCTGCCCACTCCCCTCCCCAAATCTGCTGCTCTCCTGGGGGATGAACAGAAGAGGCAAGGCCTCAGTCTGGAGGACACGCACAGTCAACACACATTCACTAAGGTCGAGGAGACATTCACTGAGGTAGACATGTAGTTGATATAAAGGTGTGTGCACGCACGCACACACCGAGAGAGAGAGGATGCCTTGAGCCTGCAGCTCACCTGTTCTCCGAACAGCTCAGTTTATTATCATGGTCAGAAAAGAGCTGGTCCCCATCACCCTCTGTGTCACTGCCCAGAGTAGACAGGCTGAGTGAGTGAGTGAGACCACAGACAGGAGTGCAGTGAAGGAAGGACACTCGCACAACACACACAGAAATACATACATTTCACATTCTTAAAATAAAGTGGTGATCCTAACTGACCTAAGACAGGGAATTTTTACTAGGATTAAAATGTCAGGAATTGTGAAAAACTGAGTTTAAATGTATTTGGCTAAGGTGTATGTAAATTTCCGACTTCAACTGTATATTTCAGATGACCTACTATAGATAGAACAGAGTTGTGTTCATACTCCTTTTTTCAGCAATTCCTGACAGTTTTAATCCTAGTAAAAATGTGAAATGTCAGAATGATAGTAGAGAGAGTGATTTATTTCAGCTTTTATTTCTTTCATCCTTCCCAGTGGTCAGAAGTTTACATTACACTTTATTATTATTTGGTAGCGTTGCCTTTAAATTGTTTAACTTTGTCAAATTTCGGGTGCCTTCCACAAGCTTCCCACAATAAGTTGTGTGATTTTGCCCATTTCTCCTGACAGAGCTGGTGTAACTGAGTCAGTTTGTTGTCCTCCTTGCTCGCACACGCCTTTTTAGTTCTGCCCACACATTTGCTATTAGGATTGATGTCGGGCTTTGTGATGGCCACTCCAATACCTTGACTTTGCCATTTGCCACAACTTGGAAGTATGCTTGGGTCATTGTCCATTTGGAAGACCCATTTCGACCAAGCTTTAACTTTCTGACTGATGTCTTGAGATGTTGCTTCAAAATATCCACATAATTTCCATCCTCATGATGCCATCTATTTTGTGAAGTGCACCAGTCCCTCCTGCAGCAAGCACCCCCACAACATGATGGCTGCCACCCCCGTGCTTCACGGTTGGGATGGGTGTTCTTCGTTTGCAAGCCTCCCCCTTTTTCCTCCAAACAATAATGATGGTCATTATGCCAAACAGTTCTATTTTTATTTCATCAGACCAGAGACATTCTCCAAAAAGTACACTCTTGTCCCCATTGCAGTTGCAAACCGTAATCTGTCATTTCTTATGGCGGTTTTGGAGCAGTGGCTTTTTCCTGCTTGAGCGGCCTTTCAGTTATGTCGATATAGGACTCATTTACTGTGGTATTAGATACTTTTGTACCTGGTTCCTCCAGCAATCTTCACAGGGTCCTTTGCTGCTGTCTGGGATGATTTGCACTTTTCGCACCAAAGTACGTTCATCTCTAGGCGACAAGAACGCGCGCTCCTGCTGAGCGGTATGATGCTGCGGTGGTCCCATGGTTTTTTACTTGCGTGCTATAGTTGTACAGATAAACGTGGTACTTCACGCGTTTGGAAATGCTCCTAATGATGAACCAGACTTGTGGAGCCCTACAATTTTTTCTGAGGTCTGGCTGATTTCTTTTGTTTCTCCCATGATGTCAAGCAAAGAAGCACTGAGTTTGAAGGTAGGCCCTGAAATACATCCACAGTACACCCCAATTGACTCAAATGATGTCAATTAGCCTATCAGAGCCTTCTAAAGCCATGACATTATTTTCTGGAATTTACAGCTGTTTAAAGCACAGTCAATTTAGTGTATGTAAACTTCTGACCCACTGAATGTGATACAGGAATTATAAGTGAAAATAATCTCTGTAAACAATTGTTGGAAAAAGACTTGTCATGCACAAAGTAGATGTCCTAACCGACTTGCCAAAGCTATAGTTTGTAAACAAGAAATTTGTGGAGTGGTTGAAAAACGAGTTTAACGACTCCAACCTAAGTGTATGTAAACGTTCCACTCAACTGTAATATTTCTTGTCTAGTTAGTGTTCTGTACTCTTGTTGAAAGTACATGGAGGTGTTTTTAAGATGACTAAAGTCCCGTAGAAACATGAACCTGTGTGACCTGGCCTAAGTTGCTGTTGCAGATGGTTTGTTAATCACAGGAGCACTTGCGTCTGGATCTGCTCTGTGCTCCATGTCCTTGTTCTCCACTGTAGCTTCCTCTGTCTCCTCCGTCTTTCTTCTGTTTTATCTGTGTGTGTCCCTTCCCTCTGTCCCCAAGCAGCTTCGTCCACTCTCTGGGGGAGGAGAGCCTCTCAGGCGCTCCTTTACTCCAGTGAGAGGGGCGCTAGCCTCAATGTGTGAGTGTGCATGTGTTGGTGTTACTCCTCCATTAGCTAAGTTAGTTGTGCACTCCGAGTGAGAGGTGTGAAGAATCACATTCATTTGCCTCCTGCCTCAACTGTAAGAATTGTTTTGTAACGTGCTGTCAGCCTTGGAATGAAAAGTCCGGACTTAGTCAGTACTTTAACATCCTATAGGAGGTTATGGACTTTACTTTTCTGTGTGTGTATTTCTTGTGTGTTGTGCGAGTGTCCTTCCTTCACTGCACTCCTGTCTGGGGTACTCTCACTCACTCACTCACTCACTCACTCATCACTCAGCCTGTCTACTCTGGCAGTGACACAGAGGGTGATGGGGACCAGCTCTTTCTGACCATGATAATAAACTGAGCTGTTCGGAGAACAGTGAGCTGCAGGCTCAAGGCATCCTCTCTCTCTCGGTGTGTGCGTGCGTGCACACACCTTATATCAACTACAGTCTACCTCAGTGAATGTCTCCTCGACCTTAGTTGAATGTGTGCCTTGCCTCTTCTGTTATCCCCCAGGAGAGCAGCAGATTTGGGAGGGTGGCACAGCACCCTGGCCTCCTTTTTGGACCCGGCCACACAGCGAGTGCTGCAGTGGGGGGTCCCACTCAGAGGAATCCCACCACAGAGACCTCTCAGGCAGCAGGAACGGTGAGGAGAAGCATGTGTGCTGTAAGGAAAGAATACTGAGTGTCAAAACATTAAGAACACCTTCCTAATATTGAGTTGCACCCCTTTTTGCCCTCAGACAGCCTTTATTCGTTGAGGCATGGACTCTACAAGTGTCGAAATGTTCCACAGGGATGCTGCCCATGTTGACTCCAATGCTTCCCACAGTTGTCAAGTTGTCTGGATGTCTTTGTGGAGGACCATTCTTGATACACACAGGAAACTGTAGAGCGTGAAAAACCCAGTGACATCAATAAAGGGATCACAGCTTTCACCTGGATTCACCTGGTCAGTCTGTGATGGAAAGAGCAGGTGTCATAATGTTCTGTACGTCGGTGTATACTGGCATAGAGGATGCATCTTCAACATCACTATGTGAATGGTAAATGCTTTTATTTCTGCCATTTTTTTCCTGTCAAGCACTATTACACTTGATTTGATGTGAATAGGTTTGTTAGGTGTTTTTGTTGTGCAAGAAATGCTGAATTCTTTTCAGGTACTTCATAACTCCAAAGACAAAGGATTGAAAACTTAAATTATGGAAGATAAAACTGATCTTCAGTGCAGGGTCTTAGGTCTAAATAAACAGAGTTAAAACTAGCGGACAATTAGGAAAAGCTCAAACCAAGTGTATTAGAAGCTGCCAAGCTGACAGGTACTGAACAGAGTGCTGACAGAGTGCTGAACAGGTGCTGAACAGAGTGCTGAACAGAGTGCTGCAGAGTGCTGACAGAGTGCTGAACAGAGTGCTGACAGCTGAACAGATGCTGCAGCTCGCAGACTGAACAGATGCTGACAAATACATGTTCCTCCCAGCACAAGTGTTTATACCCCACTTCAGGCAGAGCTCCTCCTTTCTTCTGAACATCACACTTTATTGCAAGGCAGGAAGTTAGATTGTGGTAATATATGTTCTTTCTTCCTTAATGTACCTATCTGCATCGGCCCCCATCCTCATAATCCACAAGTCTCCACCCTTATCAGTGACCACAACCATGGATTGCCTTTCCCTTACTCAGTAACATTCCAAGCCCCGTGCTCATATCCAATCTTAATTGACCCCACCATATACTTTCCTCCCACAGATAACCATTAGCTTTGCTGAGCACGTATTTCAAATTACAACCCAACAACTGAAACCAGACTTGTCCCTTCTCCTTCCCATAGGATACCTGATGTCAAACAATAACCGTTCGACAGTGTATAAGGTTCTGCATTCCCCTCTCTCCCTCAGGAACATGAACAAGGTATTCAAATTTCAAGTTTAGAAGTCAGAACCCATCAAGGGAATGATGTTAACCCAGTTCCATGTTTATTTCTGTTGTTTTGGTGGGTTACTGTAATCTAATATATATTACAGCAAATAATATGGCTCAACTCTGATGTACTGCACGGTTTTCTTCCTGGGATGAAGAGAGACCAAAATGCAGCGCGGCTAGTGTTCAACATGATTTAATAAAGAATAATAGAGAACACTACAACAAAACAAGAAATGTGAAAACCGAGACAGCCCTATCTGGTGCAGACAAACACAGAGACAGGAAACAACCACCCACAAAATCCCAACACAAAACAAGCCTCTATATATGATTCTCAATCAGGACAACGGATTGACAGCTGCCTCTGATTGAGAACCATATTAGGCTGGACACAGAAACAGAACAAACTAGACACACAACATAGAATTCCCACCCAGCTCACGTCCTGACCAACACTAAACAAGCAAAACACATAAGAACTCTGGTCAGGACGTGGGTTGACAGTACCCCCCTCATAGGTGCAGGACTCGATCGCACCCCTAAAACTCAAGAGAGGGTCTGGGTGGGCATCTGTCCGCGGGGAGGCGCTCCGGCGCAGGACTGAAGGACACCACTCTTACCACCGTGTCTTTGTCCCACCTCCCTTTAGCGTCCTTTGAGTGGGCGCCAATCTCTCGCGG
>NW_019942588.1:16683-35327 GCF_002910315.2 Salvelinus sp. IW2-2015 | reverse complement strand
GAGTTTAAATGTATTTGGCTAAGGTGTATGTAAATTTCCGACTTCAACTGTATATTTCAGATGACCTACTATAGATAGAACAGAGTTGTGTTCATCAGGCACCAAAACGGAAGAAAATTGACTGAAAGTTGCAAAAAAAATTGTTACGGTGCTACCTAATGATCACAGCCCTGCATTTCCAACTACGCGTCACTGTAATGAGCCCAACTCATTGAGTTTACAGTGAGGACATACTCTTTCTGACTGGTTTTCTTGTTAGACAGACTGGCCCCTGAATTACTCTTAGTCAGGGGGACACTACTACTTCCATACGCAGCATGACAGAAGAGAGAGAACATTCAGTGAGCAGAGCCGCACTGCTCTACACAAATTACGGCAGGTTGGCTACAATACTTTGTCACAAAAATATCCTGCAGCACCACTTTTTCCAAATAGACCTAACCCCTCAGAGTTGATTAACAACCCTGCATTTTAAGATTCTTAGATATACGGTTGCAAGATTGGTCATGATACATTTTTACGCTAATATTAATGACATGCATGTTTTACATTTATCCCTAACGCATTACTTATGTGATGGATCATGGAGCAGCACACCTGTTCAATCGAGGATCACATAGGTCTACATTCTCCATCTCTTTAATGTAAAGGACCTAGAAACAAAGCCTGTGGTAGTCAACCTCCCGGGGGTCAAAGCATCCTCACCAGCCATAGGTTTTCCGTGGTTTAGGCAGAGGGTCGTCAAAGAACGAGTTGCTCTCGTCTGCGTGCTCCTCCACCTCGAGACCCTTCTTCAGGCTCGCCACGGGGGCGTTGCCGTTGTCCCCGGACGCCTCGCTGTGCCTCGACACCACGTGACCCTGACCTTTACCCTTTAGAGAGACGAAGTTCAGACTGGTGTCACTGTGGCTGACCTCCTCGCCCTGTGTGGTACCATACAGGAGCAAGACAACAAAAATAACATAAAAACAGACGTTTAAAGTTGCTTCTGTTTATTTGAGTGGGTTAGCTCGCATTTATTTGCAAATGGTAAGACTTGAAGCGACAGGAAGAGTTAGTTGTGGCACTGAAATATTTGCGAGGAAATATCGACAACTAACCCATTAGCTATGTTAGTCTTACCTACTATATCAACCATTAGGACAGTTGACAACTAACCCATTAGCTATGTTAGTCTTACCTACTCTATCACGACATGTACAGTTGACAACTAAACCCATTAGCTATGTTAGTCTTACTACTATACAACCATTAGCGACAGTTGAACACTAACCCACTTAGCATGTTAGTCCTGTACCTACTATATCCACCATCTAGTACACGTTGACACTTAACCCCTTAGCTATGTTAGTCCTTACTACTAATATAAACCCAACATTTAGGACAGTTGACAACTAACCATTAGCTAATGTTGTCTTATCCCTACTATTCAACCCATAGGACAGTTGACAACTAACCCATTAGCCTATGTTAGTCTCTACCTCTATATCAACCATGTAGGTACAGTTGACAACTAACCCATTAGCTATGTTACGTCTACTACTATAGTCAATCCTTTAGGACAGTTGACACTAACCCATTAGCTATGCTTAGTCTTACCTACTATTCAAACCATTAGGACAGTTGACAACTAACCCGATTAGCTATGTTAGTTTACCTACATATCAAACCACTGTATACAAGTTGACAACTAACCCCTAGCTATGTTAGGCTCCTTACCTACATATCACCATTAGGACAGTTGACTAACTACCCATTAGCTACTGTTAGTCCTTACCTACATAATCAAGCCATAGGCAGTTGACAATAACCCATTAGCTATGTTTAGTCTTACCTACTATATCAACCATTAGGACAGTTGACAACTACCCATTAGCTATGTTTAGTCTTACCTACTATATCAAACCAATTAGGACGTTGACAACTAACCATTAGCTATGTTTAGTTTACTACTATATCAACCATTAGGCAGAGTTCACAACTAACCCATTAGCTATGTAGTCTTAACCCTACTATATCAACCATTAGGAAACAGTTAACAACTAACCATTAAAGCTAATGTTAGTCCTTACCTCTATAATCAACCATTAGGACAGTTGCAACTTACCCCATTAAGCAATGTTTAGTCTTACCTACAGTTATATCACCATTAGGACAGTGACAATAACCCATTAGCTATGTTAGCTCCTTACCTACTATATCAACCATTAGTACAGGTTTGACAACTAACCCATTAGCTTTGTTAGGTCTTACCTACTAATATCAACCATTAGGAACAGTTTGACACTAACCATTGCTATGTTAGTCGTTACTACTATATCAACCATTAGGACCAGTTTGAACAACTAACCCATTAGCTATGTTAGTCTTACCTACTATATCAACCATTAGGACAGTTGACAACTAACCCATTAGCTATGTTAGTCTTAGTAAAACCATTCGTAAAACACATGCACCCAGCACAGGCAAGAGATTTTCAAATCAAAACTGTCAACACTCATAATTCATTAGAATCAGATGATTTGGATGATAAAGCACATTATAGATGCTGTATCTCAGTAGTTAGAGCCCAGTTAAGAAGCAGTTGCCTTGTTGAAGACCGCTGTCCCATCTTCCCTGTGCTAGTGGTGACCCTGTACCAATTATACAACRGGTAGGTCTAATCCYGAATGCTGATTGGTTAAAAGCACATTCCAGCCAGTGTTGAGAAAAATTCCCCTGGTTAAGTTGGTATGAGCCTATTCTACACCAGGGGTGTGTTCATTAGGGCAAACCAAACAAAAATGAGTAGCTCTTCCCTCCCCCTTTCGGAACATTTTCTTCCATTTGGTGTCTAATGAACACAAACCTGTTCCCCACCTTGCAGTTTACCTTGGCGTCAGCCTTCTCCTCCTGCGCACTGTTCTTATGTCCTTTAAACCTGGGGATCTGTGTATGAGAACAGTGCTATCAGCCTGCTCACTAACAGGTTGGGTACTGGGGCCCTAAAAGGAGGCTACATTTAGGGAGAATAAAACACAGTTTAGTCTACTGACCTCTTCGTCCTTTTGAAAGAAAGCGTCAAACTAAAAATCTGAAGCTTTGTTTTAACAATCAACATTCTCTTAAATGTTCATGTCATTTAGACCCTATGTTCACATCCTGGAAATACAGAGCTAGGTCTCTTGTTATGAGTTCATGTAACTTTAGGGCAAGTTCTGTAGAAATTAATTCATTCGCAAGTAAGCTGTTCACAAACAGGTATTAAAGGAATGCAATATTAACAAAGTAAGAAAATAGTTATGCTATGAGAAACTATTTTATAGACAGAACTACATCATTAGAACATTCAGTGCGCTATAGTTTGAATAGAGCCAACATACCTTACTCGCCGGTGAAGGGCTCATCTTCTCAACAAATCCACTGGGATTGTGAATGACATCACTGGTGTCATGGGTGATCTGGAAGGGAAGGACCCTTATGACAATGTGTTGGTTCATACAAAGTTCAATCTATGATTTGATCTATAAAGGAATAGTAAAGGTGTCTTACCACACTTCGACACTGACTGAAGAAGCGCCTGTACAAGCCCAGAAACTCTTGGAAGTCACTAGCTACAGAAACATAGAGACAAAGCATCAGAGCAGATGACGATGTTTCCCTCAGCTTTGTGTTGCCATGCTTGTAACTAAAGCAACCATTCATTAACAATACGTCACTTCCTCCAGAACACTTACATTTACTGGAGGCTTTGTCTCCAGCTCGGAGCTCATCAGTGACGAACCTCTCCAGCATGTTCCTGTTATTGGACACACAGACAACGACTTGTGTTAMAGCTGCAATATGTACGGGAGTTGCAGCGATGGGACAAGACTAACTACCAATTGGATATCMAARAATTGGGGAGAATAAAAAATAAATAAATGTTAATTATGGCGGAGCGATTTCTGCATAGTGCACCTTTAAGGAAAACTGGATGAACTGTGGATTGAGACCACAAGTAGTGTTGTAGTACCATCTTTGCAATGAGGGCAGGTTTCCCAGACACAGATTATGTCTATTCCTGAATGACAAAGCCTTTTCAATGGAAATGCATGCGTTTTGGTTAAATATTGGTCCAAGAATGCAGCACTCAGTGTTTTGTCTGCATAAACATACTTGTTGAAGTTGGGAAAGAAATCTCCGAACAGAGCTTCCAAATCCTCTTTGCATATCCCATCAGTTCTGTCCTGTGAAGTGGATAGTTGAAACACAATAAGAGCCAGGATCTTGGAAGAATCTTGGACATTTAAACACCTCCACAAGACAGGCAATGGAGACTGTATGAGGGTGATCAAATTTGAGCACACCTACATTTTAAGACATGGCTTAAAAATATTTGACTTAAAATTACCACCTTGTCATAACTGTCAAACTTCTGCCGAGCATCTGCTATTTGCCTGGGGGATAGTTCCTACGAAGACAACAAGGAAGAACATTAATAGCAGACCAAGCAATCTCTCTACATTTAAAGAGCCACTGACCATGCCAATCGTGTTTTTCTGTTAATCCTTAGAAAAATTTGATTTCAGTCTTGGAGGTGTGTTTCCTAAAYAATTCCGCCATTGGTTAATGATGTTTTGTCCCTCATGAGACACTGTAGCCTATTTTACTTCCTCAAAATCCAAATAATATCTAAGATAATTCAAGAAATCTGTAATACATGTGTACATTTTTGCCAAGAATGTTTTAGTTGCACATTTAACTAAGGTGTTTGTTGCGTTATTTCTCAAGTAAAAAAAAATGTGTGACTTGTCTTATGTAAATAAAGTCTGGCTGCTGGGCAGGTCTGTCTCACTGCCTATGCTATTGGATAGAGAGCAATCACCACAACTGTTCACCCCCATGTTAGTGGGCAAATGGACATCGTCAAATCAAAACCCAACCTTCATTTACCCGTTGTGACTCACGTATGKCCAATGTCCATTTTAGATGAGACTGACTTTATGACCAAAATKATCCTATTTCCACTTTGCAGTCAATTTTGACACTAATACATTTTTGACTCGATAGGTCGTTTTCAAAGGGATTTGTTGCTTTTTAAAAAGGCAGCCTCCTGGGGAAAACGAACAAACTTGTGAGCATGAGATTCATATCTACATAACCTGATTCAAACTGTCCTTTGTGGTGTTATATGCTAGTTGTTCATGTGCACCTTTGTGGCCCACAGGGTTCTTAGTATGCATGAGTATGAAACATGACTGGAAGAAAGTAGGACAAACTTGTTATGTCAGAAACTCGCTGATCAACAGGAAAACCATTTTCTCTCAATCATCTGTCAACCTTTCAAGCACGATTCATTCTTATGACCCAGATAATATTAGCATTTGTTAGTCATATCTGCATTTGGTAGTCAATGACAACCATGAGATATACTAAGTTTCTTTTCTCTCCAGGCAGCTCAGGTCTATGGACAAACAGCYTAAATGTTGTTGTATAAATGATAACATCTGTGTGTTCATGTTGTAGGCCAGTGACGGGCAACTGGTGGCCCGTGGGCCACCCCCCTTTTGTAGGCCCGAGGATCAAATAAGAACTCAGTCTGGGTCTCAACTTATTGTTTAAAGTTAGAATAGTAAAATAAAATTTCTACATTTGGTTGTGCATCAGCAGTTTCTCTTGTTATGTCAGTCACTCAATTAGCCAGGGTAGATTACCAATCTAAAAAAGGTTAATGAGTCTAGCCAGCTATCTAGTAATCATGGTCGAATTACCGACCGGGGTCCCCCATTGATTTTGTTAGTCACTCTCACTCAGATATCATATTAAAAACTGCAAACATTTCTCTCTCAGCCCCATGGCAAAATGAGCTAAATTGAATGAAATTCGTTATAACATTTCTAAATCTTCTCTCCACCCCATGGCAAAATGTGAAAACTTGTTTTAAAAAGGTAAAGTGTTCTCTAAACACCATGGCAAAATATGTAGAATTGCAGGAAATTCTCTCTCCGCTGTCAAGAGTGGGCCGCTAAAATGTTTGATGTACAGTACCAGTCAAAMGTTTGGCCACCTACTTATTTAAGGGCTTTTCTTTATTTTTACAATTTTCTACAGTGTAGAATAATAGTGAAGACATCAAAACTATAACATATAGTAGTCACCATTTGCCTTGATGACAGCTTTGCACACTCTTGGAATTATCTCAACCAGCTTCATGAGGAATGCTTTTCCAAACATCTTGAAGGAGTTCCCACATATGCTGAGCACTTGTTGGCTGCTTTTCCTTCACTCTGCGGTCCTACTCATCCCAAATAATCTCAATTRGTTTAAGGTCAGGTGATTGTGGGGGCCAGGTCATCTGATGCAGCTTTCCAACACTCTCCTTGGTCAAATAGCCCTTACACAGCCTGGAGGTGTGTTGGGTCATTGTCCTGTTGAAAATAAAATGACAGTCCCACTAAAGCGCAAACCAGATGGGATGGCATATTGATGTAGAATGCTGTGGAAGCCATGCTGGTTAAGTGTGCSCTGAATTCTAAATAAATTACCGACAGTGTCACCAGCAAAGCACCCCCACACCATCACATATCCTCCTMCATGCTTCACGGTGGGAACCACACATGCAGAGATCATCCGCTCACCTACTCTGCGTCTCACAAAGACACGGCAGTTGGAACCAAAAATCTCAAAATTGGACTCATCAGACCAAAGGACAGATTTCCACCGGTCTAATGTCCATTGCTCGTGTTTCTTAGCCCAAGCAAGTCTCTTCTTATTATTGGTGTCCTTTAGTAGTGGTTTCTTTGCAGCAATTCAACCATGAAGGCCTGATTCACGCAGTCTCCTCTGAACAGTTGATGTTGAGATGTGTCTGTTACTTGAACTCTGAAGAATGTGTCTGTTACTTGAACTCTGAAGAACAAAGGAGGCTTTGTTGCGAAATAGGAAGCAGATTCTAGATTTAATTTTGGATTGGAGATGCTTAATATGAGTCTGGAAGGAGAGTTAGTCTAACCAGACACTTAGAATATATGGACAACTACAAATACCTAAGTCAGAACCGTCCAGAGTACTGATGCTAGTCGGGCGGGCGGGTGCAGGCAACAATCGGTTGAAAAGCATGCATTTAGTTCTACTAGCATTTAAAAGCAGTTGGAGGCCACAGAAGGAGTATTGTATGGCATTGAAGCTCGTTTGGAGGTTTGTTAACACAGTGTCCAAAGGGCCAGATGTATACAGAATGGTGTCGTCTGCATAGAGGTGGATCAGAGAATCACCAGCAGCAAGAGCGGCATCATTGATATATACAGAAAAAAAGAGTCGGCCCGAGAATTGAACCCTGTGGCACCCCCCATAGAGACGGTCAGAGGTCCGGACAACAGGTCCTCCGATTTGACACACTGAACTCTGTCTGAGAAGTAGTTGGAGGACCAGGCGAGGCAGTCATTTGAGAAACCAAGGCTGTTGAGTCTGCCAATAAGAATGTGGTGATTGACAGAGTCGAAAGCCTTGGCCAGGTCGATGAAGACGGCTGCACAGTACTGTCTCTTATCGATGGCGGTTATGATATCGTTTAGGACCTTGAGCGTGGCTGAGGTGTACCCATGACCAGCTCGGAAACCAGATTGCATAGTGGAGAAGGTACCGTGGGATTCAAAATGGTCGGTGATCTGTTTGTTAACTTGGCTTTCAAAAATTTTAGAAAGGCAGGGCAGGATGGATATAGGTCTATAACAGTTTGGGTCTAGAGCGTCTCCCCCTTTGAAGAGGGGGATGACCGTGGCAGCTTTCCAATCTTTGGGGATCTCAGACGATATGAAAGAGAGGTTGAACAGGCTAGTAATAGGGGTTGCAACAATTTCAGCGGATAATTTTAGAAAGAGAGTTGTGTTTTCCACTGTTTTAGTTATTATATGATTGCATATGTGTTATTTCACAGTTTTGATGYCTTCACTAKTATTCTACAATGTAGAAAATAGTAAAAATAAAGAAAAACCCTTGAATAAGTAGGTGTCCAAACTTTTGACTGGTACTGCACAGGTAGATGTAAATATACCCTGGTGAGTGGGCGAGTGAGAAGGTAGACAAATGTGGCTTTACCCCCCTGACATCAGATAACAGTAGGCCAGAGCAGCGAAAGCAGAGGGAGTACAGAGCAGGAAAGCGGTCCATTATAACCACAAGCTGGACACTCCATTCGGATGAAAAAAACACTTAACAGGAGGTGAAGGATAGCCATTTAAGAGCACAATCAAATCAGCGAGGCTTCGGGTTTGGACAACTGCTAATGTCAGAGTCTCTTTGGAGAACAAAGGAATACGCTAATGTATGTGGATGAATAAATGTATGTAAAATGGTAAGCCCTGTGTACTGGTGTGTCTTTACCGCTGAGAAGATGGAGGCCTTCTCCCTGTGTCTGCCTCTCTTGACAAGCTCAAGCAGCAGAGGAGTGGTCCTATTCATATCAGTCTCAGTGATACCCAGATCACGAGACACCTGCTCACGGCTGCCCAGGCCATTTAGCTGAAAATAAAACACACACACGGTGAATGCAGCACTGACATTTGCAAGTATTTTATTTGACCAAATGTCCGGCCAGCCACATCCACTGGGAGTAACACACTCACTGAGTTGATCTCTGGCTGGAAGACAGCAAGCGTGAAGTCTATGTGGAACACCTGCAGGAAGTCTATGATAAGGCTGGCCACCAGGCRTCCTACAAAGGGAAGGATATGATCAGCCTCATCATGAAAAAAATGAGTAATTGTAAAGTATGTTGATTATGGGATGAGCAGATTATGACAATCATGGTGGATAATAAAACCATGGCTTACCATCCTGTGTATTAAGACATTTCTTCAAGTTTTCATTGACAAGTGGAGTTTTATTCTGTGGGGGGAAGTGAATGAGAGTGAAGCAAAGGTTATACAGATGTGGATAAATCATATGCTTTAGACACATCCATAAAATTAAAAGTTATTATTAAAGAGAAGCAATAAGTAGCCCTAAACTATCAGGATTTTTGAATATCCTCCCAAGTCAGCTAGTTATCTTACCTCCACTCTAGCTTGTTCATCCATGGCCAGGAAGACAGCAGCACGCATTTCTGCCTGCAAAATACCAGAACACCAAAAAGAGGGTGTTGGCCAAAGCAAGTGGGCCGCATAAACTAGTTAGCAATACACTAGATAGGTAACTAAGTACCTACATATGTATACTTATAAATGAGTTAGCTAGCTGACTAGCAGTTGGTTRTCCAAAGTTAGAAGCTAGCTAGCTCACTAGATCTCATGACAGTAAGCCGGGGACTTCACCGCGGGCCAGACAGCCAGCTAACGTTACCACTGTGCTATCTATGTAGCTATTGCGACATGTTAACGTTAGCTGTGTTACAGCAACATTCTCAGTCTTTGAACTGTCCTTTCGACATAGCTTTACAAGTTATGTAGCTACGTACCTTTAGTTTATTCAACACCCCATTGTTTTCTAAGGTTTGGATCAAAAGATCCCGCAACTCAGTGTCGTCCTCCGTTGCAGACATCTTTCTTTCAGCTGACAACCAAAACAAACACTGAGGACAGGGCAGCTATCTGATAATTCAGCAACACCGATTCCAGGAAAATGTAACCAGCAAATTCAGCGCCTGCTCCWTGCACGAGCGAAACTGCGGAGACTTGCATATCTTTAGTGCCACAATGACTCTGAGTCATAGAGAGATATGACTGAATTGAAATGTCTATCAGATATTTTTGATTGAAGTTGCTGTTGATTTGCTGACCTGTCTTAAGCTACACAGTCCTAAGGTTTGAGTGCTTTTTTTGTGGGTGGTTTGGGAATGGTTGGCCGTGACATTTGTTCCATAGTGTTCTCTCTCACAGTTGTGTGCCTTTAGAATAACATTGTTTTATTAAAATGTAACCTTTATTTAACTAACCAAGTCAGTTGAGAACCAACTCTTATTTACAATGACTGCCTACCCCGGCTAACCGCTGTGTGCACACCCGCGCAAACGACGCTGGGCCAATTGTGCAGGATCAAACGAGCAGGCGCGAACCAGGGACCCTCTGCACACATCAACAACTGACACCCACGAAGCGTCGTTACCCATCGCTCCACAAAAGCCGCGGCCCTTGCAGAGCAAGGTGCAACACTACTTCTAGGTTTCAGAGCAAGTGACGTAACTGATTGAAACGCTAGCCATTTCACATCCGTTACACTAGCACCAATGCAACCAGCCTGAAAACAATGAACAGTAGAAACTGCAGTCATGTTCAATATTCTTAGCAATGATTTAGGAATCTATGTGAGTAAGTATTCGCTAGGTATCCACTTGTTCTCCTATTGAAATAACTAGCTAGCCAGCTACTTAACCCTGTTGCCCAAAACTACATTTATAAGCAGCCAGCTAGCTTCATCTAGCTACTATGGCTTGACCAGACCGGGTTGTATTGTGAAGCTTGCCACAATAGTGGAATTTGCTGTTCGCCTTCAAAATAAAAATCCATATTTGAAAGTAACGCAGAAAGTTACAATTGGTGGAATCATGCCATTTTTAGACGAGGTAATGTTAAACATGAATGGAGTGTTGGAATGTGGAGCAATGAAATGGGGTATCAGTCTACGCGTTGACACCCAGAGAACACAACTGTGAAGTGTTTAGGCAAATATTAGCTCTTATTGSGGGACTTTGACTGTGGGAAATCACCTCCCCAGTCAGCCTATTGTGCGTATTGACGTTCACATTGCAATGTACAGCTTTACCTAATGATTGGGGATCAATGACATACACATAGTAGGTTGACTGGTACAATAAATGTGGCTCAATTCACAGTGGTTTCAGAGTTCTGCAATAAGAGCTACGATGCTAAAGTTCTCTGGGGTTCACGGAGTCAGTAGGCTGATACCCCATGTCATTGATCCACAATCCATAGATGATGCTGTACAGTGAAATAAGTATGCCCCTAATGCTATTCTAAAGTCTAATACATCCAATGTKGTTTCAACAGATTTTTGTCAAATTAACACATTTTTGTCTTTTGTTGAATTTATATAAGAACATTCCAACCTCGTTTAGCRTCATCTATTCCATTATGGCATGATTCCACAAATTCTATTATTTGCATGACTTTTATTTATTTTAAAGGCAAACTCCAAATTCCACTATTGTGGCTAATCGTTTTTGTGGCTAGCTTCACATAACTTGCACCATGCTCTGATCAAGTCAGGTAAGTGACTCTGCACCAATGCTCTCTGACTAGGCTATTTCTCTTYTCATACTGTATGTCTTCAACAATGTTTGAGGCAATCATTTTAGGAAACAGTACAAGTTAGTGTTGCAACACAAGTTTTATTCAGAGTAAGAGATGTTAACACCAGCATGATAAAAATCGTACAAACGTCACAATTTCAAATGAAATATCATAGCAACATGTGATTTTAAACATATACAACAAAAATTATAGATCAACAAAAATCATGCCATGTGGTACCAAAATTAAGTTGGAAAGTTTGCAAGAGGGGACAGGGGAAAGGAGAGAAGGAAATACATTTTGTATAAAATAATTTTCATCAAAGCATTACTCAAAATAAATTATAATTGTAGCAGTTTAATAAATTCATGAATTCCCAAATATTCATACGAAAATTATTCTGCATTCTAGCATGTGACATGTTAGTGTTCTGTATGTAAATAATTACAGATAAACTTTAACATTTGATATTACAATATGAACTGACTGTTGGTGAGCAGCAGATTTGTGCTTAAAATTCCCATTTCCTTTGTATTAGTAAGAATAATTGACTAAAGAAAAATAGTAGAAGCTGTCGATCTATCTAAAGCTTTGCTATATTGGCAATAAGCTGCTGACACAAAGCTTTAGACACGGACATGAGGAGTCATATGGAATGTGGACCTCTAGTCTAGTAGAAGTCCACATTCCACCTGTGAGATCAGGTCAATGACTATAGCACCCTCAGGTTGACTATCAAAAAGGGATGTCTGAAGTGAACTTGACTCACGGAGCTCTGTCTCGTTGACTCCACACACTAACTTACTTCCACAAACGTCTTACGTGAATCATTCTCTCTATTTACCCATATTCATACTCGCATTAAGTGCATGCACGATAAACTGTATTAAAGAACACATTTATAATCCATTAGKAGAGTCATCTTCAGCAAGTGCAAGTCACATGGTAATGCCAATTTGTAGAGGAAATTGAATTAGTAATAAGTACATACTATGTAAGGATAGATTACTGCAGTTGGCTGATGTTTAAAAGATAACGGCATTATAGGGGGCTGACATTGACACTTACATTGCATTAGAATGGTGTTTTTAAAGGTCAAATTCAGCTGTTTTTATCTCAATATCAAATCCTTTCTGGGCAACAAGTAGGTTACTGTGATTGTTTTTCAATTAAAATGGTCAAAAATAAACAAAAATAGCTTCTCAGCAAAGAGCAATTTCTCAAGCAATAATTTTTCTTGGACTGTCTGGGAGTGGTCTGAGTGGGGAAGGGAAAACTGAAAACTAGCTGTTATTGGCAGAGAGATTTGGAACTCGCTTTCTTATTAGTCTTTTAACTAATTTATGGCCAAAACTCCATCCCACCAAAACAGGCAGAAATTTCAGGCTGTCTTTTAAAACAGCTCTTACACGAAAAGGGCATTATCATAATTTTCACAATTTCACAGTATTATTCCAAACTCATTGTGCGGAAATATATATGAAACACAGAAAAATCATGTTTTTGACTGCATTGGGCCTTTAAGTACTATGAATACATTTATTACGGGTGTCTCCTAGAAAGTGATTGCAATTTACTCATGAAATTGTCATCAATCATAGAAACAATCACGGACCACTATTACCAATATCACTGTTGTTGGTTAGCATTMTTTGCTGTTATATTTGATATCAATAACATATTTTTTTACCAATATATCCACTTTTAGGACTGAATCAAAGAGCAGTCTTTATCTCATGTAATGTGTTGTGGCTCAGACACATAGATGCATGATCGCAAAGACATTTCAACTGAACAAGTGCAATAATATACTATGATTAATGAAGGACGTTGACCCTGTAAGTCGAGCGCATCAATCAGCCTTTATAAAGATAACTTTTCTACAAAACCTCTGACCATCAATTTGAGCTTTCAAGTACCTCTTTAAGTTTCAATCAAAACATCAAAACATGGAAACAAAGGTGTCCCTGTGCAAAATTTAACACGAAAAGAACGAAACTCATTAACTCATCCATCGTTCATTTTGGAACTGATCTCCCCATGTTGAATTCCTAAAACATGATTGTATTAAAAGATTTATACAAAACTTAATACATTTACATTGTTAGTAAAAAGATTTTTATCAGCTATAATTTCATTTATAAGAAATTGCATATACCCAAACTTTTTCTATATCGATTGCATCCCATATCTAAACAAGTGGTGTAATCATTGTTATACCAATATTGCTGATAAGTGGTCCTACTAAGTATTCAATAGAATTAAAATAAATGAGTAATGCTAGATTGTCTCCTTTATATTTTCCATAGCCATTGGTCGTTGGACATCTCGCTGTGTGTTTTTAACAACACAGATTACTAAGTMTTTTTATTTCTAACTAAATGAAGTATAGTCCTTCTAGGTTATGGGAGTTGGACATCTCGCTGTGTGTTTTTAACAACACAGATTACTAAGTCTTTTTATTTCCAACTAAATGAAGTATAGTCCTTCTAGGTTATGGGAGTTGTACCAGTTAGTAGTTTCCGTGTCATGATGTTTCAAATGTGTCATATTTATACATGGTTTCTTCTTAGACTTGATTTAAACACAGACATTATTATTAGTGTTCACACAGACCACTGAAGACAAAGAGTTTTTCAAACATTGTTACAAAAATCAATACATTTACATCCATTTAAACAATCTTCACACCAAAGGTCATTTTTGTTTTCTATGACATACTTAGAGAAAAGCTTATCTAAAAATGATTGGTCCTCACATTGCCCTCATCTGGCTCCCCACCCGTGGCACTCAGTTTTGATTGGTCCTCACATTGCCCTCATCTGGCTCCCYGCCCGTGGCACTCAGTTTTGTCCTTTTTATCAATATCGTTAAAATAATGAATGATACAAGCTTACAATTAATAAATACATATACACTAAAATGTGCATACATTAGCAGCTATAAACAGTACATCACATTATATTAGGTCATATGAAAATGTACAAAACGGGAATGTTCTTTGAAACTTTTGCCATTGGGAACTATTTTTAAAGCAAGGCAAAAAACCCATTACAATGGAGCTCAGAGCATTACAGCATAATGAATAAAATAAATACTACGGTAAATTACAGCAGCAACAATCATAATCCATTCTCTTTTGACTTTTATTTGTTGCTTTAACATCATTTGATTTGGCCTCAGACTGGGCCTTTTGGCCAGAAGATAGGCTACTACACTTGGATGCCTTGCACTGCTTGTTTGATGTTCTCCAATAGTTCCTTGTTCTCTGGACTCTGGTATTGGTCCTGATGGGTGTACATGTCTGTCAAAGTACTCACATAAGTGTCAAAGTTTTGTTCATTCATTGGCTCCTGTGAGGGGGGAAAAACACCAATAAGGACAGTGGTGCATAGTGTACGTACAGCAGTCAGATTCAGTATGGTTTCATTGTGATGGTCAATTCATTTTGTTTTCAGAGAGAATGGAGGGAAATGAAAATTGATCAGGGAAGGACTTTGACAGCTGCAAACATTGTCAGGACAGTATGGTGGGTTGTATTAACACAGTATATGAGGTTGTACTAACACAGTATAGTGGGGTTGTACTAACACAGTATAGTGAGGTTGTACTTAACACCAGATAGTGGGGTTTGTACTAACACAGTATAGTGGGGTTGTACTAACACAGTATAGATGAGGTTGTACTAACACAGTATAGTGAGGTTGTACTAAACACAGTATAGTTGGGGTTGGTACTAACACAGTATAGTGGGGTTTTACTAACACAGTATAGTGAGGTTGTACTAACACAGTATAGTGAGGTTGTACTAACACAGTATAGTGGGGTTGTACTAACACAGTATAGTGGGGTTGTACTAAACACAGTATAGTGGGGTTGTACTAACACGTATAGTGAGGTTGTACTAACACAGTATAGTGAGGTTGTACTAACACAGTATAGTGGGTTGTACTAACACAGTAGGTGGGTTGTACTAACACAGTATAGTGAGGTTGTACTAACACAGTATAGTGAGGTTGTACTAACACAGTATAGTGGGGTTGTACTAACACAGTATAGTGAGGTTGTACTAACACAGTATAGTGGGGTTGTACTAACACAGTATAGTGAGGTTGTACTAACACGGTATAGTGGGGTTGTACTAACACAGTATAGTGAGGTTGTACTAACACAGTATAGTGGGGTTGTACTAACACAGTATAGTGGGTTGTACTACACGTATGTGGTTACTAACACAGTATAGTGGGTTTACTAACACAATAGTGAGGTTGTACTAACACAGTATAGTGAGGTTGTACTAACACAGTATAGTGGGTTGTTACTAACACAGTATAGTGGGGTTGTACTAACACAGTATAGTGGGGTTGTACTAACACAGTATAGTGAGGTTGTACTAACACAGTATAGTGAGGTTGTACTAACACAGTATAGGGGGTTGTTACTAACACAGTATAGTGGGGTTGTACTAACACAGTATAGTGAGGTTGTACTAACACAGTATAGTGAGGTTGTACTAACACAGTATAGTGAGTTGTACTAACACAGTATAGTGAGGTTGTACTAACACAGTATAGTGAGGTTGTACTAACACAGTATAGTGAGGGTTGTACTACACAGTATAGTGAGGTTGTACTAACACAGTATAGTGGGGTTGTACTAAACAGAATATAGTGAGGTTGTACTAACACAGTATAGTGGGTTGTACTAACACAGTATAGTGGGGTTGTACTAACACAGTATAGTAGATGGGGTGTATGTACTAACACAGTTAGTGAGGATGTACTAACACAGTATAGTGGGGTTGTACTAAACACAGTATAGTGAGGGTTGTACTAACACAGTATAGTGGGGTTTGACTAACACAGTATATGGGGTTGTACTAACACAGTATAGTGGGTTGTACTAACACGTATAGTGGGGTTTTACTAACACAGTATAGGAGGTTGTACTAACACAGTATAGTGAGGTTGTACTAACACAGTATAGTGGGGTTGTACTAACACAGTATAGGGAGGTTTGTACTAACACAGTATAGTGAGGTTGTACTAACACAGTATAGTGGGTGTTACTAACACAGTATAGTGGGTTTTACTAACACAGTATAGAGAGGTTGTACTAACACAGTATAGTGAGGTTGTACACACAGTATAGTGAGTTGTTACTAACACAGTATAGTGGGGTTGTACTAACACAGTATAGTGGGTTGTACTAAACAGTATAGGAGGTGTACTAACACAGTATAGTGGAGGTTGTACTAACACAGTATAAGTGGTGTGTAACACAGTATAGTGAGGTTGTACTAACACAGTATAGTGGGGTTGTACTAACACAGTATATGAGGTGTTACTAATACAGTGTAGTGAGGTTGTACTAACACAGGATAGTGGGTTGTACTAACACAGTATAGTGAGGTTGTACTAACACAGTATAGTGGGTTGTACTAACACAGTATATGGTTGTAACACAGTAGTGAGGTTGTACTAACACAGTATAGTGAGGTTGTTACTAACACAGTATAGTGGGTTGTACTAACACAGTATAGTGAGGTTGTACTAACACAGTATAGTGAGGGTTGTACTAACACAGTATAGTGAGGTTGTACTAACACAGTATAGTGAGGTGTACTAACACATATAGTGAGGTTGTACTACACAGTATAGTGAGGTTGTACTAACACAGTATAGTGAGGTTGTACTAACACAGTATAGTGGGTTGTACTAACACAGTATAGGGGGGTTTACTAACACAGTATAGTGAGTTGTACTAACACAGTATAGTGAGGTTGTACTAACACAGTATAGTGGGGTTGTACTTACACCAGTGTGGTGGGTTGTACTAACACAGTATAGTGAGGTTGTACTAACACAGTATAGTGGGGTGTACTCACAGTATAGTGGGTTGTATAACACAGTTAAGTGGGGTTGTACTAACACAGTATAGTGGGGTTGTGACTAACACAGTATAGTGGGGTTGTACTAACACAGTATAGTGAGTTGTACTAACACAGTATAGTGGGGTTGTACTAACACAGTATAGTGGGTTGTACTAACACAGTATAGTGAGTTTTACTAACACAGTATAGTGGGGTTGTACTAACACAGTGTGGTTGGGTTTTACTAACACAGTATAGTGAGGTTGTACTAACACAGTATAGTGGGGTTGTACTGACACAGTATAGTGGGTTGTACTAACACAGTATAGTGGGGTTGTACTAACACAGTATAGTGGGGTTGTACTAACACAGTATAGTGGGGTTGTACTAACACAGTATAGTGGGGTTGTACTAACACAGTATAGTGGGGTTGTACTAACACAGTATAGTGGGGTTTTACTAACACAGTATAGTGAGGTTGTACTAACACAGTATAGTGGGGTTGTACTAAACACAGTATAGTGAGGTTGTACTGACACCAGTATAGTGGTGTTGTACTAACACAGTGTGGTTGGGTTGTACTAAGTGTGTATATACAATACTTAATCAAATTAATAAAATCTGACAATTTCCATAGTCATATGTACAGTACAGTTCATCTAATGCAACTCCAAACCATCCCTAGTCAGTGTAGATTATTTTGATCATCTCATGGAATGGATGGATGTTTGATGCTTAGCTTATGCAGTGGAAATGATGACATTACATACATAAATGAGCTAATGTAACGTGGGAGTTGTGGGAGCCATTTCTCAGACAGGAAGACACAATGTAACAGGAGAAGACAAAGAGACATTGAATTATGCAATAGTGGGCTGAACAAACTTGGTCCTATAACTGGGTTATAATACAGTTTAAATATGGCTTGTTGTGTTACTCCAACATGACCACTGCCTTATGTCATGGGACACTTGAATCATAGTATAACGCAGCAACATGTATGGATAATTGTGATGCATACACAGAGTGTTCACGAGTATAGGAGGAACACTAAAGGGAGGAAGGTGATGATAGTGCAGAATTAAAGGATAATAATTAGACTATGAAATGGAATCTCTTACTCTGTGGGGCATCTGTAAACAGCAGCTATGTTTAACTGGGGCCTCTTTCTGTGGCATCGGTTTCTACAGGAAGAGGTGTGAAGAGAATAGAGATAGAATTCTATTAGCCTGCTGTACAAAAAGGAGCAACATTCTAGCCTGGTCGCAGATCTTTTTGTGCTATCTTGCTAATAGTTGTTGTCATATCATGACGTTTGGCATAACAATGACTATGTCAGTTAGCTAAGGCACAAACGGATATGGCTCCACACTAGCAAAATGCGTTATAACCGTAATAAAACGTGATCCCCTTGCGGGAATCGGTGGCGAACAGGGAGCCATATTCAGAGGGAGGGATTTCAGTTATTAATAAGCAACTTTGGTGCCTTTTAGATCAGGCAGTATCCAATCAGCCCTGTTCGTCTTCATACACAAGAGGTGTTATTGGATAATACAGGCACATGA
>NW_019942588.1:2068-14237 GCF_002910315.2 Salvelinus sp. IW2-2015 | reverse complement strand
AAAAACAAGGGCAGCGGGGGGGGGGGGGGGGGGGGGGGGCATTAGTAATTACTAGTCTGTAAGGAAGTGTTGTAGCACAGAAGCCCATGAACAGCTGAGAAAATAAGTGACAAACAGAAAGAAGCAGATGAGGAAACCCAACTATGTCATTGGAGTCTGCCCTTATGTCAGTTACTCTTTGCAATGATTTTAACAGCATTACATAACATGTATATTTTCATATGTTTCAAGTGTTCCATTTCAGGCATCAGCAAACAATCACTATGGAAATAAACATATCCAATTTGGTAGAATGAGTGGAATAAGCCGATATCATGATATGACCATGTCTTGTTTAACTCGGTTACATTGACAATCAAATACAAATGGCCCTGGGTTTCAACCGTTCTTTTATACTCAGTGGTTTCAACACACTTCAATTATGGAACATGAAATTGGCATGCTCTCAAGTGTACCATCTACTACTCTATTCACGACTTTTACCCTAACCGCACAACCACTCCTATCCCCCGTAACCCTTTTCTTTATTTCTATGGCATCCCCACCTTAGTAGCTCTGACTCTGCTGATAGCTACTTTACTGAGGAAAGTGTACTTACTATGACTGTGACATGTGGTTATCCACCTAGCTATCTTAAGATGAATGCACTAACTGTCGCTCTGGATAAGAGTGTCCACTAAATTAAATAAATCAAATGTATTTATAAAGCCCCTTTTCATCAGCAGATGTCACAAAAGTTCTTGTCCAGCTCAGATGTCACAAAGTGCTTATCCAGCTCAGATGTCACAAGTCTTATCCAGCTCAGATGTCCAAAGTCTTATCCAGCTCAGATGTCACAAAGTGCTTATCCAGCTCAGATGTCACAAAGTCTTATCCAGCTCAGATGTCACAAAGTGCTTATCCAGCTCAGATGTCACAAAGTGCTATCCAGCTCAGATGTCACAAGTCTTATCCAGCTCAGATGTCACAAAGTTCTTATCCAGCTCAGAAATGTCCACAAATGTGCTATACCAGCTCAGATGTCAACAAAGTGCTTATTCCAGCTCAATGTCACAAAGTGCTTATCAGCTCAGATGTCAAAAGTGCTTATCCAGCTCAGAAATGTCACAAAAGTGCTTATCCAGCTCAGATGTCACCAAAGTGTCTTATCCAGCTCAGATGTCACAAAGTAAGATGTGCTTATCCGCTCAGATGTCACAAGAGGTCAAAGTGCTTATCCAGCTCAGATGTCACAAAGTTTATCCAGCTCAGATGTCAAAAGTTCTTATCCAGCTCAGATCGTCAGCAAAGTGCTTATCCAGCTCAGAATGTCACAAAGTGCTTATCCAGCTCAGATGTCACAAAGTGCTTTCAGCTCAGATGTCAACAGAAGTGCTTATCCAGCTCAGATGTCACAAAGTGCTTATCCAGTCAAAAGATGTCACAAAGTGCTTATCCAGCTCAGATGTCACAAAGTGCTTATCCAGCTCAGATGTCACAAAGTGCTTATCCAGCTCAGATGTCACAAAGTGCTTATTCCAGCTCAGATGTCAACAAAGTGCTTATCCAGCTCAGATGTCACAAGTGCTTATCCATGCTCAGACTGTCACAAAGTGCTTTTCAGCTAGATGTCACAAAGTGCTTATCAGCTCAGATGTCACAAAGTGCTTATCGCGAAGGGCTCAGATGTCACAAAGTGCTTATCCAGCTGCAGATGTCACAAAGTTCTTATCCAGCTCAGATGTCACAAAGTGCTTATCCAGCTCAATGTCACAAAGTTCTTATCGAGCTAAGATGTCCAAAGTGCTTATCCAGGACTCAGATGTCACAAAGTGCTTATCCAGCTCAGATGTCACAAAGTTGCTTATCCAGCTCAGATGGTGTACAGAAGTGCTTAATCGCAGCTTCAGATGTAACATATTCATAAGAACCAATACAGAATGGATGTTACAAAAGTGCTTATACCAGCTCCAG
Source organism: Salvelinus sp. IW2-2015 (assembly GCF_002910315.2). NCBI lineage: Eukaryota > Metazoa > Chordata > Actinopteri > Salmoniformes > Salmonidae > Salvelinus > Salvelinus sp. IW2-2015. Next base: position 12,284 of record NW_019942588.1, on the reverse strand, counting down.
ATGGTCCACAAAGTGCTTACTCCAGCTCAGATGTCAAAAAGTTCTTTATCCAGCCTGGGGGGGGGGCATTAGTAATTACTAGTCTGTAAGGGAAGTGTTGTAGCACAGAAGCCCATGAACAGCTGAGAAAATAAGTGACAAACAGAAAGAAGCAGATGAGGAAACCCAACTATGTCATTGGAGTCTGCCCTTATGTCAGTTACTCTTTGCAATGATTTTTACAGCATTACATAACATGTATATTTTCATATGTTTCAAGTGTTCCATTTCAGGCATCAGCAAACAATCACTATGGAAATAAACATATCCAATTTGGTAGAATGAGTGGAATAAGCCGATATCATGATATGACCATGTCTTGTTTTAACTCGGTTACATTGACWAATCAAATACAAATGGCCCTGGGTTTCAACCGTTCTTTTATAACTCAGTGGTTTCAACACACTTCCAATTATGGAACATGAAATTGGCATGCTCTCAAGTGTACCATCTACKATCTCTTTATTCCCTAACCCCACATCCTATTCCCCCGTAACCCTTTTCTTTATTTCTATGGCATCCCCCCACCTTAGTAGCTCTGACTCTGCTGATAGCTACTTTACTGAGGAGAAGTGTACTTACTATGACTGTGACATGTGGTTATCCCACCTAGCTATCTTAAGATGAATGCACTAACTGTCGCTCTGGATAAGAGTGTCCACTAAATTAAATKAAATCAAATGTATTTATAAAGCCCCTTTTACATCAGCAGATGTCACAAAGTTCTTGTCCAGCTCAGATGTCACAAAGTGCTTATCCAGCTCAGATGTCACAAAGTNAAGTGCTTATCCAGCTCAGATGTCACAAAGTGCTTATCCAGCTCAGATGTCACAAAGTGCTTATCCAGCTCAGATGTCACAAAGTGCTTATCCAGAAAATGTAAATGCAGCTTAGATCATTAGTTGATACAGTGCTTGTCTGACAGTAACTGTTATAGGCCAGGTGGTGCCAGGTTGTGCCAGGTTGTGTTGGTACGTACCATATGTGGGAGCTGGATATTAGCTAAGCTGTTGATGAGAGAGTGGCTGAGGTTGGCTAGCTCGTGCAGTAGGGAGTCATTCTGCTGCTCAATCACTTTGTTCTCGTCCTCTATGGACTTCAGGTTAGTCTCCATAGTGGTGATCTGGGAAAGGGGAAAAAGACATTGTATTTAGATGAAGCACTGTGATATTCAGTTTGACAAGAGGGTTTTGACTGACACTGAGGCACTTCCTAATATGCATGCCATTTTCGTATCKCAGTTACTTGGGGGGTTGAAACATCAACGTCTAAGCTTTAATCCAGCAACCTGTTTCAAAATTTGCCCAAACTCAGCCTTACTTACTACCCTATAATAAATAATGAATAATAATGAATGAATCTCAAATGAATAATGAATGAATCTTACTTGTGTCCTAAGTTTAATCATGTCTGATTCCACTTGATTGTTCGATTCGTTTAGATCTTTGATTTCTTCATCCAGCTGTTTGATTTCCTCATCTTTTTCTATTCCTAGAAGAAAGGAAACATGAAATAGAATTTAAGATTAGATTAAGCTTGAATATTTGTTGAGTAAACCAGCTAGTGGCCTAGTTCCTGCTGGTATTAGAGCGTTAGCTTACCTTTGCTTGCCCGTTGCTTGATTGTCAACATTTCAACTCCAGTCATTCTGGCTTTCTTCATGGCAGAGGTGGCACGGGGACAGCCGGAGAGACTGGTGAATAAAATCACATGACATGACTCCAACGCTGGTCTCAAGCACATAATTTACATTCTTGATCTGGTACTTGATTACATTTATACACAGTTGCTTGTGTACATCACAGCCGTGCAGAGCCGCACCCACCTCCGATGTGTCAGGAAGCTCCCACTGACATGTCCCGATCCATCGCAGCCCGGGGTTGGGCACGACATGCCATCTGTCTTCCCGGACTTCCAGGCAAACTGGGAGCCGTTAACGTAGCCGTCCTTCTGCCGTTTGGCCGCCAGGGGGCAGCCTGACGCGCTGCGGTGGGACGCGTACTTCCCCGTCACATGACCCTGTCCGTCACAGCCTGGGACGGGACACCTGGGGAAAGGAGGGGTCACAACCTCGCTCATCTCACCTGCAGCACACCTGCACCTGCTAACTGTGATTCACAGTGAAATTACTAGAAAAATATTAGCTACTCTAATAAAAACCATCCCCCAGGTTATAACATTTACCCATGGTTTTACATTGGTATGTCCTTCAGAGTGACATTTGGGMTGATTTAGAATGAGCACAGCGTGTCTGGGGACCGCTCCACCCCGGCAGTGGGGAGATCAGTGTTAATTATGATTGAAATGTTAATGATGATGATACTGTAGATCCAGTGAACATCGCAGGGATAGAGGTGGCAGCAACAGCAACAGTTTTGCAGAGATTGGGTGATTGGGTGATTGGGTGATTCGCGGCAAGGTAATAGATGATTCGCGACAGGGTAATATTCACTTAATTTTATGGCAATACTTTACCAAATGCCAGAAGTATCTGAAAGATAATCTTACTGTACTGTACTCACTACGTGTACCACCCTGGCTGTAGGGAAATATGAGGTGAAATACAGGACTATGGCTTCGAGAATATGACAAATAAACAAGATACGATACACTATCCATCCATTCCAAAGCCACACCTGATTGGCTCCTGGTCGTCCTTGTCCTCCTTGCTGTGCAGTATCTTGATCCCGCTCTTCTTGGCCCGTGGACAGCCTGACAGACTAGAGGGGAAAGGTCTTGTGCAGTTCACTACCATCTTAAGAGTATGATTACAACGTCAGTGCATGTGGAGTTCATCACTTCTCAGAATCTGTAAAGTCAGTTTCAGATGATTTCAAGACAAACCATGTAGCCTATAGACCCCTTTCTGTGTCAAGAGGGCGATGCCTGCAAGTTGGAGCTATTCTACTGTATTTTAGTCAATGCCATTCCGACATTGCTCATCCTAATATTTATATGTTTCTTAATTACATTCTTTTACTTTTAGATTTGTGTGTATTGTTGTGAATTGTTAGATATTACTGCACTGTTGGAGCTAGAAACACAAGCATTTTGCTACACCCACAATAACATTGCTAAATATGTGTATGTGACCAATCAAATTTGATTTGAAGGGGGAGTTCTTATAGACCGCCAGCAAAAAAGCCTCTATYTARATGTTGCTTATGAGTGAATTTCACACTCCTTTTGGATTGTAATTGTATTTTAAGGCTTGTATGAATGCCCTGCTTAATATAATGTCTGTGTCATCATCACAAGTCAGCTGCATTATACTTACCACTTCAACCAGTAAAATGGCTCTTTGGCTAGCTTTTGCTACAGCCTATATCGATGAGCTTTAGCATTCTAGCTAACAACTGCTGCATCCAAAATAGATATTTTGCAAAGATCACAACCAAATGCAATCTAAGCGACTGTTAAAGCAAAAACCCATTTTATTAGAAGTAATAAAAAATGTAATCTAGGCGATGTTGAATGGGCACAGATGACGGTGGCTTTTTCACTGCCGACAAGAGTTGCGCGCATCTATGCATGACGTCAGTGTGTCGTGTACGGAAAAGGGTCWATACAAAGACATTTATAGACGGTTATAAATTACTATCAGAGCTTAGTGGAACTGAAAACAGATAAGTCTAAACAATCCACACACCAATCCAGCTGTCAGGTATACAAAATGTGTCATATACTGTACACTTAGAGTACAAAACATTAGGACATCCATGACATACTGTAGCAGACTGACCAGGTGAAAGCTATGATCCCTTATTGATGTCACCTCTTAAATCCTCTTCAACCAGTGTAGATGAAGGGGAGGAGACAGGTTAAAGAAGGATGTTTAAGCCTTAAGACATGGATTGTGTATGTGCGCCATTCAATGCGTGGATGGGCAAGACTAAATATTTAAGTGCCTTTGAACGGGGTATGGTAGTAGGTGCCAGGTGCACCGGTTCGAGTGTGTCAAGAACTGCTGGGTTTTTCACGCTCAACAGTTTCCTGTGGGTATCAAGAATGGTCCACCATCCAAAGGACATCCAGCCAACTTGACACAACTGTCGGAAGCATTGGAGTCAACATGGGCGTAAAATGCTGTGTACTACTCCCTTCACAGAACATCGGAAACTGGCTCTAACCAGAATGGAAAGAGGAGTGGGAGGCCCTCAATGCACACCTGAGCAAGAGGACAAGTACATTAGAGTGTCTAGTTCGAGAAACAGACACCTCACAAGTCCTCAACAGGCAGCTTCATGAAATAGTACCCGCAAAACACCAGTCTCAATGTCAACAGTGAAGAGGATGCTGGCCATCTAGGCAGAGTTGAAAGAAAAAGCCATATCTCAGACTGGGCAAAAGAACACAGACACTGGACAGAGGAACTCTGCCTAGAAGGCCAGCATCCCGGAGTCGCCTCTTCACTGTTGACATTGAGACTGGTGTTCTCAAACTAGATGTACTTGTCCTCTTGCTCAGTTGTGCACTGGGGCCTCCCACTCCTCTTTCTATTCTGGTTATAGGCAGTTTGCGCTGTTCTGTGAAGGGAGTAGTACACGCGTTGTATGAGATCTTCAGTTTCTTGGAAATTTCTCGGAATAGGCTTGGAATAGCCTTCATTTCTCCGAACAAGAATAGACTGACGAGTTTCAGAAGACAGATTTTTGATTTTGGCCATTTTGAGCCTGTAATCAAACCCACAAATGCTGATGCTCCAGATACTCAACTAGTCTAAAGGAGGACAGTTTTATTGCTTCTTTAATCAGGACAACAGTTTTCAGCTGTGSTAACATAATTGCAAAMGTTTTTTTTAATGATCAATTAGCCTTTTAAAATGATAAACTTGGATTAGCTAACACAACGTGCCATTGGAACACAGGAGTGATGGTTGCTGATAATAGGCCTCTGTACGCCTATGTAGATATTCCATTAAAAAAACTGCCATTTCCAGCTTTATTTATGATCAATTGGATGTTATTTTAATGAACAAAATAGTGCTTTTCTTTCAAAAACAAGGACATTTCTAACTGACCCCAAATTTTTGAATGGTAGTGTATATGTATATACTAGCCTCGCCCTGCACTACAATCTGAGGTGTTGGGGGCTGCTGAATGTACTGCGTGTCTTTTTGTCATTATGATGGTGTGCAAGCTACCTCCTGTGCGAGGCGTAGTTCCCAGTGATGTGTCCAGACCCGTCACATCCTGGAGTGGGACACCTGGGACAGAGAGGGGACAAGGAGCGTGACTACAGGGGACAGGGTAATACCAAAGCTGACAGCATCGACACTATCAGGCTATTGGTGTGCTGTGAAACTAGAGACTAAAATATAAAACTCATAAAGGTCTACTGTATATCAGAGACATTGAAGGAATAAGGTGCTGCTTACTTGAGGTCTTGCGCATTGGTCATCATCATACTGCAGATGCTTTTGTCAGCTAGCTGGTAGCTGGAGAGACTAGAGAACACACAAACACACAAGGATGACAGTAGATAACACAATGATGACATTAGATTCAGGGGCGCAACTTTCACTGGGGACGGAGGGACATGTCCCGCTCACATTCTGAAATTGCATTTTTGTCCGCCCCAGTTTTATCAATGGAATGTGATACAAAACGAGGCTACGGTGTGCTTTAGGACCATGCGGTCGGGTAAACTATTTGGAGTGTTAATCCGACTGGATAAAGAATATAATAATAATAATTATAATATCCCCCCCACTTCTAAAACCAAAGTTGCGCCCCTGATTTAAATTACACACAATGATGACATTAGAGTACACACAATGATGACATTAGATTACACACAATGATGACATTAGATTACACACAATGATGACATTAGAGTACACACAATGATGACATTTAGGGATTACACCACAAGTGAATGGCACATTAGATATACACACAGTGATGACATTAGATTAACACCACAATGATAACATTAAATTACACACAGATGATGACATTAGATTACACACAATGATGACAAAATTACACACAATGATAACATTAGAGTACACACAATGATAACATTAGATTACACACAATGATAACATTAGATTAACACCAATGATTACATTAATTACACACACGGATTAACATTAAGATTACACACAATGATGACATTAGATTACACACAATGATAACATTAGGATTACACACCAATGATAACATTAGATTACACACAATGATTGACATAATTACATAAATAGATTACACACAATGATACATTAGATTACACACAATGATGACATTAGATGTAACACACAATGATACATTAGATTACACACAATGATAACATTAGATTACACAAAGGATAACATTAGATTACACACAATGATGACATAGATTACACCCAATTTGATGACATCGATTTATCACACAATTTTGATGACATTAGATTACACACATGATAACATTAGATTACACACAATGATAACATTAGATTACACACAATGATGACATTAGATTACACACAATGATAACATTAGATTACACACAATGATAACATTAGATGAGGAAAATGATCACTAGGTAAAGGTATAAAGGCTGTAAAGTAGTAACGAGGTGATGAGGAAATAAGCTTGTTTTGGCCTTACGTGATGAGCTCCTCCTTGCCCTCCTTGCAGGGGGCGTACTTGTGTTTTGGGCTGGGCATGGTCACGTCCCCTCCGTAGTGATGCTCATCTAGAAGGTCCTGGAACGGGTTCAGGTCCTCCTCCTGGTGGAGGGATGAAAGAAAAGAAGACTACATCATGTCACAATGGAGACCATAGATTCATATTGCACGTCCTAGATTATTTGTTTCATTGCATGATTATAATTCATATGCACATCTCACATCCCATTTTTTTTTAAATTACTCAGCAGATCCTTTTACTTATATTTATAAAGCAATTATCCCAAAGAAACCCTCTCCTCTTAATCTGTGTACTCATGCTCCACTTGTAAAAACTGCCTTAATTTTGCTGGACCCCAGGAAGAGTAGCTGCTAATCGGGATCCATAATAAATACAAATACAAAATACTGGAATTGTTTAATCCATGCTCAATTAGCAAGCCCAATAACTCTTACGATTAAACCCCTCAACTTCAAGCGTTTTAATCAGACACTGCAAATGTATAAATGTACTGCTTGGTTTGCTTTGTGTAATATCAGAGATTCAGGGTACAAGGTGTAAAGATGATCTACCAGCCATTAATCATATAATGCTGCTGATCCTCAATGTATCTCCCCACAGGAGGCTGCTGAGGGGAGGATGGCTCATAATAATGGCTGGAACRGGGTGAATGGAATGGCATCAAACACATGGAAACCATGTATTTTGATGTATTTGATACCATTCCATGAATTCCGCTCCAGTCATTACCACGAGCCCATCCTCCCCAATGAAGGTGCCAACAACCTCCTGTGATCTCACCAACCATGAATCCACAATAGGGCGCTTCACTGATTCATTGGGGGAATCTCAATTGTATTTCCTTGATTCCTCATCTCTTCTTTCCTTCCCTGCCTCTCCGAGGGAAGGAACCTCATCTTCTGCTCTGTGTCTYGAGAAGCAGGGTGTGAGGAATAAAGGAAAAACAATTGAGATTCACYCATTAAGTCAATGCAGTACCAGCAGAATCCACTAGATGTCACTGAAAGACTATCAGTGGATACTGGATACCCCCCTCCCTTTCCCCTGGGTGAGCCAAGTCAAATCAGCATTACCTGCATAGCCGTGGGAAGTAGTTTGGGGGTGGGGGTGCTGCGATGTTTTTGCAGAAAAAAATGTCCCTGCTCTGAAGACGTCTATATCGGGCCGCTCATACAGGACTAGCAAAGGCCCAGTGCACTAGTTCCGGGAAATATTTAAACTAAATTAAATGTATTTGAATGTTTTACCAGCATTTGTATCTTGAGTCTGATAAGTATCTGTACAAAACAGTTCATCTAATAATACTTGTGGAATATAAAAATACTTGCTTGATATATGTTTTCCAGTTTCTTGAAATACTTTGCAAATGTAACTCATTCCTATGTGAAGACTGAAATGATCTATTCATTCCTTTTCCATTCCAGTAGACACTCTTATCCAGAGCAACTTACAGTAGTGAGTGCATACATTATCATACTGGTCCCCCATGGGATTCAAACCAACAACCAACCAACAACCAACCAACCAACAACCAACCAACAACCATAGCATTGGACGCACCATGCTCCACCAACTGATCCACATCATCACATCATCACATCATCACATCACCACATCAACACATCACCACATCACCACATCATCACATCAYCACATCACCACATCATCACATCATCACATCACCACATCATCACTAACCACTTGGTGTCTGAATGTACTTGATTTTGCATAGTTTTTCTGCATGGTGACGGAACGTCTACAAACCTAGATGACCAGCCTATGTACAATACAATAATGTACACTAAGTGGTTTGTAAAGATGGTAAATTAATACTGCACAAAAAGTGGTTGTTTTCATGTTACTTGATCAAGAAAAATATTTAACTTGATATGGATGTTTTGTGTCTTTGCTCATAACTTTCCATCTTTTGATGTAAATGTTTGAGGACAGGGTTTTGTTCTTTCTGGATTCCATTAGAATGACATCACAGAGAAAGGTAACAACTAACAAGGTAACAACTATTACAATTCCAACATATGAATCTTGCAGGATTCTGTTCCTAATTATACAACTAGCTTTTTTGCCAAAGCATAGGTGCTGGTATGTTTTGTTGTTGCCCGAGCTACAGATGTCTATATCAGTCCGCTAATACTAGAAAAGGCCCAGTGCACTACTTTAGTGAATAAATATTTTTTTATTCAGATTTTTCAGGGGTGCTGCAGCACCCTCAGCACCCCTACTTCCCGCGGCTATGATTACCTGTGTTCTGTCTATGGCTCAATCGGGAATATTGAACGCTCACAGGGAGTAAAATATGTTCTGCATAAACCATCTTTGAATTGTGTCTCCACTGTAAGAGAACATTGAAATAAAATACAGCACCACTCTGTTCAATAGATTTGAATATTGAACACAAAAAAAATWAAAAAATGAATACAATACCCATAATGCTGCGGTCCTTCCCCATACCTCTTTGTGATCGTCGTCGGTGATGCGCTTGATCTTGGTGTAGTCCACGGGCAGATCCCAGCAGTCGGCCTCACTCATCTGGTAGCAGCGGCTGCTGTTGAGCAGGGCCTGGCGCTGGGTGGACATGGGCTGCAGGGGGGTCAGCACCGTGCCACTCCCCTCCGGACCCCCCGGCTGCCCCCGGCTCACACTCAGGTCAAGAGTACTGCTGTCATCCATGTCACCATCAGGACTCTGTCAGAGAGATGGACAAATGGAGGGATTGAGGGAGGGAGGGAGAGGCAGATCAAATTAAAGAAGGATGGAGAAGAGAGCAAGGGAGCACTGTAATTAGATGGTAGGAGGGAAAGAGGAGAGAGAGAATGGAGAGGAGAGAAAAAGCAGAGATGAAGAGAGAGGGTTGAGAGACGGACAAAGCAGAGAGACAGAGAGAGGGTTGAGAGAGAGACAAAGCAGAGAGACAGAGAGAGGGTTGAAAGAGAGACAAAGCAGAGAGAAAGAGAGAGGGTTAAGAGAGAGACAAAGCAGAGAGACAAAGCAGAGACAGAGAGAGATTTGAGGGAGAGACAAAGCAGAGAGACAGATAAGGTTGAGAGAGAGACGAAGCAGAGGCAGAGAGAGTTTTAAGAGAGAGACAAAGCAGAGAGACAGACAGAGGGTTGAGAGAGAGACAAAGCAGAGAGACAGAGATAGGTTTGAGAGAGAGACAAAGCAGAGAGACAGAGATAGGGTTGAGGGAGAGACAAATCAGAGAGACAGAGAGAGAGTTGAGAGAGAAAGAGACAAAGCAGAGAGGCAGAAAAAGGGTTGAGAGATGGACAAAGCAAAGAGACAGAGAGAGGGTTGAGAGAGAGACAAAGAAAAGCGACAGTTAAAGGGTTGAGAGAGGAGACAAAGCAGAGAGACAGAGAGTTGAGGGAGAGACAAAGCAGGGAGAGATGGTTGAGTGAGACAATGCAGAGGAAAGAGAGGGAGTTGAGAGAGCAGCAGAGAACAGAGAGGAGAGAGATTAAAGCAGAGAGAGAGAGCAGGTTTGAGGGAGAGACAAAGCAGAGAGCAAAGAGCTGAGGGTTG
>NW_019942588.1:0-1689 GCF_002910315.2 Salvelinus sp. IW2-2015 | reverse complement strand
GACATATAAATGTGAAGCATCTGCTTGGCGTTTCCACACACTACCACATATGGTAGTGAGAGGAAAAAAAAAAAAAATAGGATGTCAAGCAGACATCCTAAGAAAACTAACAACAAGACAAATGGTTAGATGAAGAATACAAAGACCTAAGAAAGGAATTGAGAAACCTATCTAACCAAAAACATAGAGACCCTGAAAACCTGAGCCTACGCCTTAACTATGGTAAATCACTAAAACAACACAGAAATACACTACGGAAAAAGAAGGAACAGCACGTCAGAAATCAGCTCAATGTAATTGAAGAATCCATAGAATCTAACCACTTCTGGGAAAATTTAAACACACTAAACAAACAACAACACAAGGAGTTATCTATCCAAAACAGAGATGTATGGATAAGCCACCTCCAATCTTTTTGGCCCTATAACAAAGAACAAACAGTAAAAACATATACATTATCAATTACAAATCTTAGAATCAACTATTAAAGACTACCAGAACACACTGGATTCTCCAATTACGTTGAATGACCTACAGGACAAAATACAAACCCTTCAACCCAAAAAGGCCTGTGGTGTTGATGGTATCTTAAATGAAATGATCAAATATACAGACCACAAATTCCAATTGGCTATACATAAAGTCTTTAACATCATCCTCAGCTCTGGCATCTTCCCCAATATTTGTAACCAAGGACTGATCACCCCAATCCACAAAAGTGGAGACAAAGTTGACCCCAATAACTACCGTGGGATATGCGTCAACAGCAACCTTGGGAAAATCCTCTGCATTATCATTAACAGCAAACTCATACATTTCCTCAGTGATAACAATGTACTGAGAAAATGTCAAATTGGCTTTTACCAAATTACCGTACGACAGACCATGTATTCACCCTGCACACCCTAATTGGAAAACAAACCAAAACAAAGGCAAAGTCTTCTCATGCTTTTGACTCAGGGTCTGCTATATAAATTGATCGAAAGTGGTGTTGGGGGAAAAACATACGACATTATAAAATCCATGTTCACAAACAACAAGTGTGCAGTTAAAATTGGCAAACAACACACACATTTCTTTCCACAGGGCCGTGGGGTGAAACAGGGATGCAGCTTAAGCCCCCCCCCCTTTTCAACATATATATCAACGAATTGGCGAGGGCACTAGAACAGTCTGCAGCACCCGGCCTCACCATACTAGAATCTGAAGTCAAATGTCTACTGTTTGCTGACGATCTGGTGCTTCTGTTCCCAACCAAGGAGGGTCTACAGCAGCACCTAGATCTTCTGCACAGTAAATTTCAGTAAGACAAAAATAATGGTGTTCCAAAAGAAGGTCCAGTTGCAAGGACCACAAATACCATCTAGACACTATTGCCATAGAGCACACAAATAATTATACATAACTCATCCTAAACATCAGCACCACAAGGTAACTTCCACAAAGCTGTGAACAATCTGAGAGACAAGGCAAGAAGGGCCTCTACACCCTCCCAAATAGGATCTGGCTAAAAATACTTGAATCAGTTATTGCCCTTTGTGGTTGTGAGGTCTGAGGTCCGCTCACCAACCAAGAATTCACAAAAGCATCCTCAGTGTACAATGTAAAACACCAATACCTGACCACTGTGACTGACCCAAAATTAAGGAAAGCTTAGACTATGTACAGGCTCAGTGAGCATAGCCTTGC
>NW_019942587.1:839374-850656 GCF_002910315.2 Salvelinus sp. IW2-2015 | reverse complement strand
TCGTTTTGCCTTGTATCAATCTGTGTTGCTTTGGGCTAGTATGCTATTGCTGAAGGGCAAAATATGACATGTTTTATTACCACCATTGTTTATTTTGTCCAGTTGTTCAAATGGAGCGAAGGGATATGGAAGATCAAAGATGATAACTAGGCCTAGACATGTTATACACCACATTAAGCATACTGTTAATAAAAGTAAACCAAACTACCCGATTCATCGTGGAAGCCGTTCTTCTTCAGCGTTTTTCAAATATAAAAAAAACGTGACAGTAAATCTGTAGCTAGTTTACACTAGTTACTTTCTTTGTCACAGCATCATATAAACAGCTAGACCACAGCAATCAAACGTCCTTTTAAAAATCTAAACTCGACTTAAATTGTGACAAATAAATGTCTGATGTAGGCTAACCTTACTTCAGAAAGATCCTGGATACGATTTTAATCATATTAAAGTCTAGAAAACGTTCAACACCCTATTCACCAAGAATCCTGTTGTCTGTTATCGGCTACCTCTACACGAATCTGTTGAAACGACGTCCTCTTCGAGAGTACAGATAGCAGATAGTTTTAATTGTCTGAGGCCCAGTAAGGGAAGCCTATAAAATACCAGACTGATTACAGCAGCGCTATCCGTGCAGCGAACCTGAAAAACCTGATGTATGTTCAATCCGACGTCTGCTGTGTCCATGCAGCATTTACAACAATGCAACCTCCGCAGTAGTCAGTRCATTACAAGCATTTCGCTACACCAGYAATAAAATATGTATGTGACCATTRACATTTGATTTGATTCATAATTCTTCCGCTTCACGGAGCAGACCAGAATCAGCGCCGTTGAGAAGGAAGTGGTCTTCTTCTTCGGTATTATGGCGGTCCGCAAACAATGACTATAGGTGCATGTCCCCACCTAGTGTGTTGGCTGTGTATCAGCCTACTATTATTCTGTAGTATTAATTCATAACACTTTGTGAACAACCAACTAACCCTACACCCATTAAAACCTCATCATTATTCCACTACTTTGGCCCTCTGATTCTACACCAGGCCAGCAGCCTGAAAGGACGGGATATTATCGTTCAAAACACCTTGTAACTCTGCAGTAAAATATTGTACACCCAAGTTCTCTGCAGCTGCCACCACATCTATCCACTGTGATTTACATTCTATTCCTGCGGTACAGTTGACAACCATGTTCATGAACTCCCAAAAAATAAATAAATACTGAAGCATGTTATTCTTATCACTCTCTAGTGACCTCGGCCTAATCACAGAGATCCTCTCAGGATCCTTCACCCTGGACCATCTTCCTCTACTACTTTCTTCACTGCCTCATATAGGACACCTTCTCCACTACTCTGATCCTGGTAACTTCAACCTGTCTTTCTCTCACCGGACACATCTGATCTCCAGCACCATGTGTACCCCTACAGTTTACACACACAACTTTTTACATCAATACTACACATTCCTTTCTCTCAGGTCCTCCTGCACACTTCCCACATCTAGGAATCTCCCTGCTACACTGCTGGAAGGAAGTAGTCAAGGAAGGGAGTTTGTGTTTATACAGGAAGTACCCCCCCCCCACACGTACCAATCATGTCAATGTCAAGCTATTCAGAGATTTAAAGCTCGCCAGCTTGTTTTAAAACTCAGAAATTACTTACAAGATAAGCACAGGCTAAGATCTTATACGTTTTGTTCTATGAGATAATAGCAGTCAGTTAATATGAACTTTATGAATTATGAAGCCTTTGTGATGTGCTTTTTTATTACATWAATTCTTCAAAATTCACAATAAGTGACATTCGCTTATAAAGATTGTATAACAAAATGTATAAGATCTCAACTGTTTACAACAGTCCTTATTTTCAGAATTTATCCAAACACCMTACAAAAATGCCATTAATTTCCCMCATAGGCTTTGTCTAACGAACCATGGCAAAATTAGTGCCTATAAAAAGATGCTATTACTATTTCTCTCTATAGAGCCCCAGTTGCCGAGTCATAATACCCATAAAACCTAGTGRCCAAACAGGGAAACTGTTCCAATTGTTTTCCACCATTCATTTTCCCCATAGGGGATTTTCCATAGGCTTACCCTGGCAAGAGGTGATTTCCCATTTTTATCAATATAGTCGGCTCTATTTACTGTCAAATGTCGCTCATGCTAATTAGCATAAAAGTAGACATCATGCAAGAGTACAAATCCCTGCAAGCTCCTGGACTTCGTCTCKAGCTGACACCTTTGCTAACAGCTATTGTGTAATTATAAAACTTRCCCATGACAGGTCACAGAATTGTCAATTTAAAGAAATGCAGCCAATTTATTCACTACTACAGTTAGCTAACATTAGATAGTTAATCCAGAGATGCTTACCTTTAATTAATCATTGATTGCAAGATATTAGCTGTTGTCACTTCACACACTTTTGGAGTGAGTCAAAATATTCTTTACTCTTCACCTTCTTCTGGCAAAGGTCCATACTTGATCCCTTACTCTTATTAATTTACGTTGATAATCTTCACCTTTTCCAAATGTGTATTTTGGTCCTGTTTCGTCCAACAATACATTACATTATCAAAGTATGTTTTTCTATTTGGAAATATTTTTCAATCTTACCGTCTTCTGACGTTGACATCAGAGTCCACTGACGTGTGTAGTGACCTCTCTTGAGGAGTGGTGGTCGGGGTGGAGGTGGTAGCCCAATATGGGGTGAGGGTCCGGTCGGGGGTTCTCCCCGCCCAAGGCCTGGCTACTTTTTAAAGGTCATTTTTATTACGTTTCAGAACCACTTCTGATTGTATCCAAGAGTTTGAAGATCACCTTTCTGTCAATCTGAACATTCTGAAGATGTGTCTGATGGACAGCTGTGAATCTAATATTTCCAATGATATGTGATTAAAGGGTAAACATGAGTAATAACCTGATCTACTGTATGCTGACGTTGTCATACGGTAAAACCACTATGGGAAAACTGAATGGGATGGAGGGATGAATAGAAAGAGTGATAACACACAGAAAGATACCATTGCTGCAATGATAGAAGACTTTTTCAACTGTAGGGACATGGACCCCAAAAAATAAATCACTATGAGAAATTTTCACTCCAAGTGAGCCCCACCGAGCCCCCTGACTCATTGATGATAAGACCTACAGATTAATTCAGTTTATTGTATCAGTGTGTGTGTGTGTGTGTGTGTGTGTGAGATTGTACAGGTGTGTATTTATCAATAATTCCCTTCTTGTACTTTGATGTGTGTATTGGTGTTTATTGTTAGATATTACTGCACTGTTGGAAATAGGAACACAAGCATTTCTACACCCGCAATATCTGATAAATGTGTGTATGCGACCAATACAATTTGATGATTAGAGTGTGTGATAGTGTACAAGTGCATATGATTGTGTGTGTGTGGGTTTGCAATTGGTGGAGGGTGGTATGTGCATTACATTAGTGAAGTAATACATAAAACATTGGTTTAGGTGTTATTACATGATCGGTTGAAGTTATTATGTTRTTCATTTAAAAAGTTGTTACTCACCTGATAAAGTAACTTATTACATTAAATGGAAAAATTATTACGAYAACAATTCAACATTTTATCATATTAACCAACAAGATATTACATTTACYGGTTTTATTACATTATAAATCTAAAAGTKATTACATTAACMGATGTTACAARACAGTATACATAGTTCTTGACCTCATGGATATTATTATTCAATGCATTATGGATTAGTTGTTTGTCATTTTAATCAATTTAGAWATTATKATAAAATTAGTGATAACTTCWTGTTTAGAAGATAATGGATTTAATTTATTGATCAATTGAATACATGAATATACACCTATTGTTGAAACATTATTCCTCATGACATTTAATAACAACAGTATCATGAGTATATGAAAGAAGATACAATTATCAACATCCCCCACACACACACACAGGTTCACTATAACATTTCCTATGATAACATTTATCCATTTAGATCAATGTGTGATATTACATAGACACAATGGAGACCTGATCCTAGATCAGAGCTGCATATTATGCTCCAGAGGTTACCATGGTGATCAGACTAAATCAACTGTTTAAGAATGGGAGATGGATATGACTGTTCACTGGATGTTTTCTACTGATCCTTTATTTAGGGATCTGGAACCGGTGTCGGATAGGACTGAGATGAAATATGGCACATTTTAGCTTTTTGGTGTTTTCTAATATACCCTAAATGAGTAAAGCTCTTTCTACACAGGCAGACATAGAGTTTCTCTCCAGTGTGTGTTCGCTGGTGTGAATTCAGGCTCCCTGATTGACTGAAGCTCTTTCCACAATTATCACACTTGTAAGGCTTCTCTCCTGTGTGTGTTCGATGGTGTCGATTCAGGGTGGAAGCTGCAGCAAAGCTCTTCCCACACTGATCACAGCTATAAGGCTTCTCTCCAGTGTGTGTTAGTTGGTGTGTTGTCAGGTTGACTGACTGATTGAAGCTCTTCCAACAATGATCACAGCTATAAGGCTTCTCTCCTGTGTGTGTTCGCTGGTGTCTAGTTAGTTTTCCTAATACAGCAAAGCTCTTTCCACACTGATCACAGCTATAAGGTTTCTCTCCAGTGTGTGTTCGCTGATGTGTAGTTAGGTAGGAAGCTAGAGCAAAGCTCTTCCCACATAGACAGACATAAGTTCTCTCTCCAGTGTGTATTACCTGGTGTCTAATCAGGCTGGAAGCTACAGCAAAGCTCTTCCCACACTGATCACAACTATAAGGTTTCTCTCCAGTGTGTGTTAGTTGGTGTGTTGTCAGGTGACTGACTGATTGAAGCTCTTCCACACTGATCACACTATAAGGTCTCTCTCCAGTGTGTATTGCTGTGGTGTTTAGCAGGTGCTGACTAGCAAAGCTCTTTCCACCACTGATCACAGCTATAAGGCTTCTCTCCAGTGTGTACACGCTGGTGTAGGTTAAGGCTCCTGCACTAACAAACTTTTCCCACATCAAGCAGGGTAAGGTTCTCCCTGTATGAATTCTTACATTAGATTTGAAGGTGTTAGATGCAGCAAAACTCTTCCCACACTGATCACAGTGAATAATGAACCACTGCTGTGAAACTCTTCCCACAGTCAGAGCAGCAGTGGTGAGGTTTCTTCCCTATACGTCTCTGCTGGTGTTTCTTGAGATGTTCTGATCTGTTGACATTCTTCTCTGTCTTGTCAGCAACATGTTTTTGAGGCTCCCCAGACGATAAGCYCCTCCCACTAAGAGAACGATGGTTAGGGGTGTTCCCTGTAAAATAAAGACATTGAATAGTTAGTATTTGTTTATGGACCCATATTTCCAAAATCTTTTAATTTTAATTTTATTGGTTGTTATTTAGCAGGTGCTCTTATCAAGAGCAATTTACAGGAGCAATTAGGGTTAAGTACCTTGCTCAAGGGCACAGACAGATCACCTTGTCGGCTCAGAGATTCGAACCAGCAACCTTTTGATTAGTGGCCCAACGCTCTTAACCACTAGGCTACCTGCCGCCCTTATCATCAATATACACTCAGTGGAGTGGCCAGTTTATTAGGCACACCCCCCCTCCATACATGTATACTGTTAATCAATGAATTAACAGAAGTTGCAGAAGCAGATTGTAGTCTCATCCACCCCCCCCATTGTTCTTACTTGATGAAATCAAAACTCCATCTCCCTCCTCGTGTCCTTCTCTCACAGTTCCACTCTGCCCTGGTGTTTTCCTGCAGTCGACCAGTCACACAGACACCCTCTTCAGACCCAGCAGTAAGGCGCTACCAGGATAGTTGCAACCTGGGGACTCCGGCAGAGTGGAGGGACTAGCTCTGTCCTGGTTATCACAGGAAGTAAAGTACATAGAATATCATTAGACCAAACATTTGATTACTTTAGTCTAAATCCCTGATTGGTGCATCCTCCTTTCTCCTGAAGTGTGTAACCGTTCACTACTTTCCACAAATGTACAACAATTCTAATGCCCAGTCTTATGTTCAGAAGCTTTGATTGAGCATTCATTGGAGTTGAACACATCTTTCACCCCTGAGTTAATCTTGGTTTACGCAGAACTAATGTCTCAAGTAATTGGTCAACTGCTCAATTTAGTTCTGGGTTCATACGTGATAAGAGGAGAGCTTAAGAGACGCTGGAACGAGGAGCTCCACCCTCTCTTTCAAGATACGGGCCGAATATCCCCTCCCCTTTCCAAAATTCAGAGGACACCAACACCTGCGAAAACGTGATGTCATAATAACCAGAGAGGAAAAACCAAAACACCTGAATTACTGCTGCTCATTATGATGTAGTATTTAGAGCCAAATCCATCAATTTGGTTTTACTTTCCACCCTAAATTAAATGAATGTCAATTTATACAGTTATCCCCATGTACAATAGGTGCCATTTACAGCTTGTTTCTAGCTTAAAGCGTTGCAGAGTTATTCTGATGTTTTTCTGGTGCTAGCAAACATGCAATGAACAACGTGCTGTTTACATCTATATTTGCTCACCCTTCGGAAAATCAGATCACGACTCAATACTACGTATTGTACAGATATTCCAGTAATTCTATACACATACTGTTCATAATGTCTATACATCCTGTGATGGAAAATGTTATCATGGGAAGAGCAGCCTACAAAATGTTCATCTTGTCTTAGTGTCATAAATAATCCTTGGTTCCTGTCTGTACTTTGTAAAAATATGAAGGGGGGAAACATGACCCCCTCCTCAGGACCATCTGTCAGAACGCCCAGAATATGTTCTATAAGTTAAGATAGGTGACGGTGCCAGACACATGCCGGAACCAACCCTATGAACTATGGTAAGGTTCTGTAACCAGTATATAAGAGATCTAACGGGACTGCCCCGAGGGAGCTACCTCAGATCGGTACTTTATGCATTTAGTTGACTTGACTCTAGAGCATGTGATATAAACAATGATTCATTTAAGATTGACTTTGAGTGTCCCTGTGTAGAATTTACACGACTATCTCATCACATCCCTACAAGACCAAAAGTATGTGGACACCTGCTCGTCAAACATCTCATTCCAAATGCATGTGGTCCCCCGTTTGCTGCTATAACAGCTCCACTCTTCTGGAAGGCTTCCACTAATGTAACTTGCTTAGGGGAAGGCTTTCCACGATTTGACTTGCTCTATAAAGCTCCACTCTTCTGGAAGCTTCCACTAGATGTTGGAACATTGCTGCAGGGACTTGCTTCAATTCAGCCACGAGCATTAGTGAGGTCGGGCACTGATGTTAGCCAATTAGGCTGGCTCGCAGTCCGGCGTTGTAATTCATCCAAAGGTTGTTTGATGGGTTGAGGTCAGGGCTCTGTGCAGGCCGTCAAGTTCTTCCACAACAATCTTGACAAACTATTGCTGTATGGAACTTGATTGTGCAAGGGGGCATTGTCATGCTGAATAGGAAGGGCCTTCCCCAAACTGTTACTAACAAAGTTGGAAGCAACAGAATGGTCTAGAAGTCATTGTATGCTGTAGCGTTAAGATTTCTTCACTAGAATTAAGGGACAGAACCATGACAAACAGCCCCAGACAATAATTCCTCTTAACACAACTTTACCGTTGGCACTATGCATTGGGGCAGGTAGTGTTCTCCTGACATTGCCCAAACCCATGAATTGTCCGTCGGCGGCGAGCCTTACACCACTCCAGCCGGCGCTTGGCATTGCGCAAGCAGTGGCGGATTAGGTATGGGCGACATGGCGCCGCATTTGTTTTTGATAGGTGAATTTCCGTGATCGGTTCTCTAACGCTCATTTGCACGTCACACAATGATATCATTCCCGTGTGGGACTGTGGGTCAATTAACCTTGTCGGAGTGGGCGCCCTGATTCTAGTTTGTGAGCTAGGCAGGCTACTGCCTGGGAGGTCTCACTCAGAGTACGAGATGGGGAAGTGGGACGGGGTTGTAGTTGACCTAGGATACTAGAAGCCCGAGGTAGGAGAGGGAACGGGGATTATCAAATAGCGACCTCTAACTTTTACAGTACAAATGCAATTAGTAAAATCAGTCACACTATGAAATGCTACCAAAATCACCACAATTCATTCACAATACTGTTAATATATAGTTTCACAGACATATTGTTGAATTTTTTTCTGGTTTGCGAAATCGTTAAGAATAATATAAAACCAGTCTGCACACCACCAAGTTGAATTGGTTTAGTCTTGACTCTTGGTTGACAGTGTTGGGGGATGGGTAATGTATTGATGTTCGAGTGCCAAATCAACACAAATGGATAAGAAAAKGTCTACGCCATCAGTTTAGGAAAAAGAGKAAAGAAGAAGGGGATAAAAAAGGTATGCAGCTGTCATCTCTTCATGAGTATAATATTATGCATGTAATGAAATAGGCTAGTATAACACATTTGTTTGTTAGCATAGCAACCAACATAGCAACAGGCACATAGGGTGACAATATTCAGTTTTCTGTCCAACTAGCTTCCATAACATTGGATATAATTTCACACAGTTTCATCATGATAATGTGTGTAGCCTGCAGCAAAACGATTACAACCCAACAAGCACATTATTGATTTGGTTAACTTTCATTGAGGTGACATCATAAAGGTTTTTGTGTGATTGTATTGACTAGGTCCTGAGCTCAGTAAAGGGAATTTCCAATGCTGTAGGCTAACTTATAAGACGTCTATATTATGCATCTTTTGTGACATATTGAGTCTTTTAGGGTGTCTTATGCCTAGAATTAGCCAAGGAGGTTGTATGGTTCATTTGKTTCCTATTCTGAAAGTTTGATAAATTGTGCATAATGACATGTATATTTAATTGTGCAACAAATGTATTTAGGGTGTCAGACTCCTATACAGTATTTAAATGCAAATTCAGGGGCACTTCTGAAATATTTTGGAGCACCCTCTGGCATTGGCCAGAATGAGGTGCCATCTACCTTCTCAGCCACACAGGTGTCTCCACAAATATTGTCTGAGCCTGAGGATGAAAACCCATTTGCTTCCACTTCTCCCCAGCAGGATTCTTCAGGTGGGTTTGTGCGCACGCACATGTGTTTGTGTACACGCACATGTGTTTGTGTACACGCACATGTGTTTGTGTGCATCCCTGCATAACAAACAAAATAATCTCCCTTTTGGAAAGTTTTAAGTTTCCATATTGTAGGTAACAATGATGATTTTATTATTACTGGGTATGTATGTGGGATGTTCCACCGCTATAAATGCTGTGAATAACATGCGTAAACTAATGCCCATGTGCTCTCCTTTAGAAACGCCTGTAGCAGCATCCCACCAAATCCTGCTGCTGGGGATGAACCACTGTCTACAGATCCTGCTGCTGGGGATGAACCACTGTCTACAGATCCTGCTGACTGGCCTTCAGTTCTGACTGACAGAATTCAGACACAACTAGTTTGCACAGGACCAAGTGAGGTACCACCTAACTTTGTTTCCCCAAGGAATGAGAGTGATGAAAGAAGTTGCCACCACCAGTATTTCAGGAAGACCTTGGTGAGTGGTGAAAAAATCCCTAGAAGTTTGCTGGTGTATTCTGAAAGAAACAACAGCCTCTTCTGCTGCAAACTCGGTTCTAAGAAGAAAATTAATTTGGCAAACTCAGGACTGACAGACTGGAAACATGCAAGTTCTTTATCTGACTTCACACGAGTCCAGAACACCAAAACATGGAAAGAACTGGCAATGAGGATCAAAAAAGGGGAAACAATTGATAAGCATGAGATGGCACTTATGGAGGCTGAGAGGATAAAATGGAGAGAGGTGTTGACACATCTGACTGCGATTGTGCAGTCTCTGGCAATTAGAAATCTGGCACTAAGGAGACACACAGAAACACTCTACTCTCCATCAAATGGACATTTCCTCAAAGAGGTTGAACTGAAGGCACAATTTGATCCAGTCATGAAAGAGCACCTTAACTGTGTCCAAAAAGGGACCTTGAGTCACACCACTAGCTACCTTGGACACCAAATACAGAATGAACTCATTGATTTGTTGAGCAGCAAGGTCATTTCAATAATGGTGAGTGACATCAAGCTGGCAAAATTGTATCATTCTAGATTGCTCCTCAGATGTCAGCCACACTGAACAGTTGTCAGTTGTGATTAGAATTGTGTGACTGAAGGAGAAGCCCCACATAAAGGAACATTTTATGGGGTATTTGGAGGCAGGAGTACACGGGCCAACATTTGACATCCCTGATTCTCAAAAGATTAGAGGAGCTAAACATTCCTTTTGAGGACTGCAGAAGACAGTCTTATAATAATGGGGCCAACATGAGGCAAAAACAAAATGTGTCCAAGCCAGACTCCTGGACATGAATCCAAGAGCTCTATTTGTGCAATGTGGGGCTCACACATTGAACCTGGTTGTGGCTGATGCTGCTAAACGTTTTGTCGATGCCACAGGTTACTTTGGCATCTTACACAAACTGTACACCTTGTTCTCAGCCGACACACTGCGATGGGCCATCCTGAAGAAACATGTAGACATCACTTTGAAGGACTGAGACAAGGTGGGAGAGTAAATTTGTGTCGAGACACTGAGGAATCAAGCAGCAGCGGTGAGAGGCACTGATTGAGTTGAGGGATCAAACCAAAGACCCTGTGATGAAGATTGAGGCCCAGTCCTTGTCAGAGGAGGTGGGATCATACCGCTTCAGCATCTGTACAGTGGTGTGGTATGACATCTTGAGCCAGATCCAACATGTGAGCAAGCTGATGCAGTCTCCCAGTATGCAATTGTGGATGTTTCAGTCAGTCTTCTCAGAAAGACAGAGAGAGGTCTAAGCAACTACAGGGCAACAGGCTTTATGACTGCACAAACGTCAGCCAAGGATATTTGCCAGGGTATGAATGTCGAGGCCGTTCTACAACAAAAAAGGCAGAGGTCCACAAAGCGGAACTTTTCATGCGAATCATTTGATGAGTCTTTGAGTGATGCCCTGAAGAAGCTGGAGGTGACATTTTTCAATGTCGTTGTTGATGCTGCAACCTCAGCCCTTCAGGAAGTTTGGAGTGGACTTTCCAAAGTCTCTCAAATCCTACCTGAGGTCCACCATGACACAGGAACGCCTTAGTGGCCTTGCTGTCATCAGTATTAACCATGCAATTGCTGGGCAGATTTCTTATGATGTAATTGATGACTTTGCATCAAGGAAGGCAAGAAAGGTCAGGGTTTAGATGGCAGTTGTGCAATTTAGTTTGTGTGTTTCTTGTTTGAAGTGCAATAGTGTAATAATCAGGTTCTCTTC
>NW_019942587.1:831096-839349 GCF_002910315.2 Salvelinus sp. IW2-2015 | reverse complement strand
CTTATAGTGTGTTATTCTATTTGTGTATTTTGTGTGATAAAGGATTGTGCAATTTAGTTTTATTTGTGTTTTTGTTAGCAATAGGGTAATAGTGTAATAATTTGATTCTCAGTTTTATTTGTATTTATATACGACAATTTGTTTCTCTTTGTCTTTGTTACTTCTTTTTGATATTTATGAGTCATATTTTTGTATATTTTTATTGATATATTTTTAAATGTTATGATTATTTATTTGTGTTTGTTAAATGTCTGAATAAAAATTACAGTTCGAGCAGAACGGTGCTGAAGGGGGGGGGTTCGCCCAGGGAGCCATACAAGCTAGAAATGCGACTGGCGCAGGGTGATCTTAGGCTTGTGTGCGGCTGCTCAGCTATGGAAACCCATTTCATGAAACTCCTGACAAACAGTTGTTCCGACATTGCGTCCAGAGGCAGTTTGGAACTCGGTAGGGAGTGTTGCAACCGAGGACAGATGATTTTAACGCGTTACGCACTTCAGTACTCTGTGGTACCATTCTGTGAGCTTGTGTGGCGTACTCCTCGATTGAGCCATTGTTGCTCCTAGACTTTTCCACTTCACAATAACAGCACTTACAGTTTACCGGGGAAGCTCTAGCAGGGCAGATATTTTTACGAACTGACTTGTAGGAAAGGTGGCATCCTATGGCGGTGCCACGTTGAAAGTCCCTGAACTCTTCAGTAGGCCATTCTACTGCCAATGTTGTCTATGGAGATTGCATGGCTGTGTGCTCATATTTTAGACACCTGTCAGCAACAAGTGTGGCTGAAATAGCCAAATCCACTAATTTGAAGGGGTGTCCACATACTTATGAATGTACTGTATTTATACTCTGGATAATATTTACATATTTCTTAATTCCATTATTTTACTTTTAGATGTATTGTAGCGACCCGCACAGACAGCTGTGTGTTATGTGTTAGGCTAGGAGGTGGTTGTGTTGTACTGACCAGTGCCCAGTGTTCGCGGGGTCCGACATGTCAATCAACCTGCTATCTGCCAATCACGGAATGCCTGGAATGTTCTGATGCCGGGCATCCTGGCGGTTGGCGGAGTGGCGTGGAGGGGGTTGGGCAGGGGATGGAGCATTGGAGGTTAAGACCATGTTTTGGCCTTTGTTCTTCTCACTTTTTAAACGTCTGGGCTTCAAAGAGCAAGGGTCACGATTGTGTTTGTGGGTTATCTGTCATTTATTTGGCGTGGGCTAACGGCCAAACAGTAGCCTGTGTAAAGTTGGTTGAATAACCGTTCGATTCGCAAACTCAATCCTATGTTCCTGGACATATGTTCATTTATGAATCAGTCAGGTATACATTGGTGTCAGACAGAAGCGCATAATCGAACACCCGAACGGTTGATAAAATATTAGCCAGCTAGCTGACTTATGTGGGCTAGCTTACCGTAGGTTGAGAAACGGTGGTTGGAATGCTTCGAGGGGAATCCGAAAGTGAAGGTGGAGGTAGGGGACGAATTTATGCCAAGAGAGGTGCGTGTGGCATGGACGTCGGAGGTTTGGCTGAGGAGAGTCGCCAAGGGCGTCGGAGCCCAGAGGCGCTTGATGGGAGGACGTTGAGACGATGGCGGGCTTGGAGGCGGGCATTGGGTGCTTTCGTCGACTGTGTTTCGCGCGGATTCTGGGGGCGGACCGAGGGGTAACGCTTCACTACGCGGCGTGACGAGGAATCTGGGGCTCAGGCATGTACACATGAAGTGCAATAGTGTAATAATCAGGTTCTCTTCCTTATAAGTGTGTTATTCTATTTGTGTATTTGTGTGATAAAGGATTGTGCAATTTAGTTTTATTTGTGTGTTTGTTAGCAATAGGGTAATAGTGTAATAATTTGATTCTCAGTTTTATTTGTATTTATATACGACAATTTGTTTCTCTTTGTCTTTGTTACTTCTTTTTGATATTTATGAGTCATATTTTTGTATATTTTTATTGATATATTTTTAAATGTTATGATTATTTATTTGTGTTGTTCCAAATGTCTGAATAAAAATTACAGTTCGAGCAGAACGGTGCTGAAGGGGGGGGGTTCGCCCAGGGAGCCATACAAGCTAGAAATGCGACTGGCGCAAGGTGATCTTAGGCTTGTGTGCGGCTGCTCAGCTATGGAAACCCATTTCATGAAACTCCTGACAAACAGTTGTTCCGACATTGCGTCCAGAGGCAGTTTGGAACTCGGTAGGGAGTGTTGCAACCGAGGACAGATGATTTTAACGCGTTACGCACTTCAGTACTCTGTGGTACCATTCTGTGAGCTTGTGTGGCGTACTCCTCGATTGAGCCATTGTTGCTCCTAGACTTTTCCACTTCACAATAACAGCACTTACAGTTTACCGGGGAAGCTCTAGCAGGGCAGATATTTTACGAACTGACTTGTAGGAAAGGTGGCATCCTATGGCGGTGCCACGTTGAAAGTCACTGAACTCTTCAGTAAGGCCATTCTACTGCCAATGTTGTCTATGGAGATTGCATGGCTGTGTGCTCAATTTTAGACACCTGTCAGCAACAAGTGTGGCTGAAATAGCCAAATCCACTAATTTGAAGGGGTGTCCACATACTTATGAATGTACTGTATTTATACTCTGGACTAATATTTACATATTTCTTAATTCCATTATTTTACTTTTAGATGTATTGTAGCGACCCGCACAGACAGCTGTGTGTTATGTGTTAGGCTAGGAGGTGGTTGTGTTGTACTGACCAGTGCCCAGTGTTCGCGGGGTCCGACATGTCAATCAACCTGCTATCTGCCAATCACGGGAATGCCTGGAATGTTCTGATGCCGGGCATCCTGGCGGTTGGCGGAGTGGCGTGGAGGGGGTTGGGCAGGGGGATGGAGCATTGGAGGTTAAGACCCGGTTTGGCCTTTGTTCTCTCTCTTTTTACGTCTGGGCTTCACAAGAGAAGGTCACGATTGGTTTGTGGGTTATCTGTCATTTATTTGGCGTGGGCTACGGCCAAACAGTAGCCTGTGTAAAGTTGGTTGAATAAACCGTCGATTCGCAAACTCAATCCTATGTCTGGACAATTGTTCATTTATGATCTAGTCAGGTCATTACAGTATGTAACGTTATTGTTGTGAATTGTTAGATATTACTGCACTGTTAGAACTAGGAACACAAGGATTTCGCTACACCGGCAATAAGATCTGCTAAGTATGTGTATGCGACCAATAAAATCTGATTTGATTTCTCAGCTATTTTAAGTTGTATCGTGTCTGACAGTGAAATATGGCTAGCGTTTACCGTAGCTTGGACTATGGAGTAGCTAGCTAGCGTTGCAGAAGTCCATTGCATTGCATGCATTCCAAGGTAACAGTGTGGCATTTAAAAAAAACTGATGTAGCTATGTTTTGTGGAAAAATGTACCGAGTGGCATTTGGACGTGAACTTGCTATCGTTAGCTAGCTTTTCTGTCGATGTCAGCTGTTGTCTGCTAGCAAGCTAATGGCTTTAGTTATTTGTGTAAAAAACCTTCCATAAACAATTACAGCTAGCTACATTTATTTGCCTTTTCGTTAGATAGCTAGCTACAGAGGATAGCTGCTGGACTTTGGACAAGCAAGCTAACGTTAGCTAATAGCAGCTGTATTGTTGCCAAGCATCCAAGTTGCTGACCAGGTTAGATAGAACTATAGATAGGTAGATAGATACAGTGGCAGAATACCTGACCACTGTGACTGACCTGACCAAACTTAAGGAAAGCTTTGACTATGTACAGACTCAGTGAGCATAGCTTGCTATTGAGAAAGGCCGCCGTAGGCAGACATGGCTCTCAAGAGAAGACAGGCTATGTGCACACTGCCCACAAATGAGGTGGAAACTGAGCTGCACTTCCTAACTCCTGCCCAATGTATGACCATATTAGAGAGACATATTTCCCTCAGATTACACAGATCCACAAAGAATTTGAAAACAAATCAATTTTGATAAACTCCCATATCTACTGGGAGAAATTCCACAGTGTGCGCATCACAGCAGCAGAATTTGTGAGCCTGTTGCCACAAGAAAGGGCAACCAGTGAAGAACAACACACATTGTAATACAACCCATATTTAATGCTTATTTATTTAAACTTGTGTGCTTTAAACCATTTGTACATTGTTACAAACACTGTTATATATAATATAACAT
Organism: Salvelinus sp. IW2-2015; assembly: GCF_002910315.2. Classification (NCBI taxonomy): domain Eukaryota; kingdom Metazoa; phylum Chordata; class Actinopteri; order Salmoniformes; family Salmonidae; genus Salvelinus; species Salvelinus sp. IW2-2015. The sequence continues at coordinate 835,186 of NW_019942587.1, read as the reverse complement.
TTGTAATGTCTTTATTGTTTTTGAAACTTCTGTATGTGTAATGTTTACTGTTAATTTGTAATTGTTTATTTCACTTTTGTATAATATCTACCTCACTTGCTTTGGCAATGTTACACATGTTTCCCATGCAATAAGCCCCTTGAATTGAAATTGAATTGAATTGATATATTTTGTCTGAACTTAGTTGGCATTGCCAGAAATGCTACAAAAACTTCTTAATGAACAGAAATGTGCACGCGAGAGTGATAAATTATAAATGTAATAAAAACTGTTGCATCTACAAAGTTAGTCAAACATTTAAGTCCAATGGTCACTTTATGGAAGCTAGTTGTCGTTTTAATCCACTGCAATCATTTTTACCAAGTCGGCGCAGAAATAGTTAACACTCACGACTACAATATCATGGAATATAAACAAAATAATTTGTATGATTAAACATTTTTTTATCTTAGCAAGGAAGCCAGACACAAAAAGTAAAAGTGTGTACTGTATGACTGACTCATAAACCGTCCAGGGAACATGAAAGATGAGGATGGCATTGGCATTTCTCTACAAAGTTAAAGGTGAGTCAACATGTTTTTTTTTCTTTCGCAATGCACACACAGAAATCAGTACCATGGATAGACGCATCGTATTTAGCATAAGTTTATCTAACTAAATCGTTTTGGCAGGGGTGCAGCATTTAGAAGTGGGGGGGACATATTTATTTTTTTAACCAGTCGGAGAAACACTCTAAACAGCCTACCCGACCTCTGGGGTGCGTCTGCAAGGTCCTGAAAGTAACACTGTTGCTCGTTTTGTATCGCATCCAAAAGATAAAACTGGGGGGGGGGGGGGGGACAAAAAATGCTAATTCAGAATGTAGGGATGATCCTTGTCCCCAGTGAAAGTTGCACCCTTGTTTAAAAAATATATATTTTAGTTGTAGTAGTGTAAGCATAGGTGATAAGATGATGTTGAAGTTGAAATGGTGCTTGAATAGTGGAGGCAGGGCTGTTTCTTTTGCGACTTGCGGTAACTAAATCAATTGCTGTTTAGTAGTCCGAAAACGTTGGAAACATTAACTTGCTTGATCATTCTGTAGTTTGTAACTGAACTTAACAGGACAGATTGTTGCTCCTCCGGTTTTATGATTTTAACAAAGGTGTGGTTGAATTTATTCTCCAGACCTTCTTTGTCTCGGCTGTGTCAAGGCTTATGAACTACAGGTTATATAAACAAACAACGCAATTATCACAACACAGGTTGTAAATATGGCTATTTTTCTGGCGTGGCTTGGCTGGCGATTTTACCCCACACACCACTACTGAAGTTTGTAGCTTTGCCCTCATTATTTCTCCATGATTTTGAGCTTTACCTGCTTGTTGCGCATTGCTTGGTATAATCTGTGTGCTTTAGGGCTAATAGCGCTGCTGAGGACAAAATAACCCAAGTGTTTATTACACCATTGTTTATTTTGTCTAGCTGTTCAATTGAACGAAATGGATATTGGAAGATCAAAGATTATGAAAGCTAGGCCTTGACATTTCATACACCACAGAAGCATACTGTTCATAAGTCAACCAGACTTACCCGATCCATCGTGGAAGCAACTGTATTCTTTCTTTAACGTTTTCTTCAAATAAAAAACATGACAGTAAGAGTAAGTAACGTTACGCTACAGTTACTTTCTTTGTCATAGCGTTCAGATAAAGAAAAGATAGACCACACCTATATAAATATCAAAACTCCATTTACGTTGTGACAAATAAACGTCTCATTTAGCACAATCTTTACATTAGAAACATCCTGGAAAGCCCGTGGAAATGTATTTGGATTGAAAACTAGATAGAGGATGGTAACAAAGAACTTCAGTTGATGCTTTTCAGCTTCTTCTGTGGTGTTTAAAAAATGCCGCCCTACTGGTACATTAGTAATCAACACCTCTCTTCAAGTGGGTTGAGGCGGTTAAGGGATTAAGGGAGTCATTTATTGTTAGGATATAACTGCTGTATTGTCTCAAATATATAGATATGTTAAATTAATGTCAAAACATAAATTGGCAAAATCAATATATCATTAATCTATTTAACTTTAAATTATTATTTGTATCACGTATTTTGTGTCATCAATGATTGCAAATGCATTATGTTCACGGTGTGGTTGTATTGTTTTTACATTAGCAAATTACAATCAATTAAAATCAAAACAATCTAAGGTATTTATAGAAACAACAAAAACAGCTTGCAGCCTCCGGCTGGTTGTGGTTTGCTGGAAGGTGGCAGGCTGAATTTGAGATGAGAGAAATTCCTTGCTATAGTCTTTCAAATTGCTCATGGCTAGATGGCTTTTCTAGGACTTATAGCGGTCCTCCTTGAAATGGAAGATGCAAACGCGGCCTGCCAAGAGCTTGTAGCAGTCCTGTGAGTGCAGGCTAAGAAACTTCAATTAAATAGGCCATTCGTTTTTTGATGACAAAATTCAACACTCTCTCATGTGGTCCCCATAACACCTCCTCCTCCATGCGTCACGGTGGGAAATACACATGCAGAGATGTTTTAATAATTACTTTGTAACGTGAATTATATTTAGGAAAGTTTCATCTAAAAGGATAACTTCAATGTTTACAATTTAAATATTTTCTGAAAAATCCATGAGGATGGTCCTCCGCTTCTCTGGAGGAGCCTCCACTGATACACCCTCCAACAGACACCAGTTAGTTCACCCAGATAATCCCCTCCTTACTAATACCTAACGAGCTCAAAGTAACACAAATCACATAGCCAGATAAACAGTGGCTAATTAAATTGATATGCTTTGGAATGTCTGGCCAGCGTATCAGGAAAGCTAGCTAAATGTTGGTTAAAATTGTACAAATGTAGTTTACTAGCTAGCTAGTTTGGTTGAGCGACTTTACATTCAGATTGTGCTCTTTTCTGCTGCTCTGATGTTGGCTGACTGGATGCCTTCCTACTAGGAAAGAGAGGAAAAAATAGGGATTTTTTGGTTGTTGATAGAATAGCATTACTTCTCAATGTTCGACGACATGGCAACCCCATGATTTGAGACTTCAGTTCCGTTTCAAAATCCTCTGGTTCAAAGTGGTGGCTACAAACAGACATTTTGATATTTCTCACATCGAACTGGGTACACCTTCACGGGGCGTTCTCCAAGTCCTGAAATCGCTATGAATTCTGGATTAATTGTGATTTGCTTACAACCAGAAAATGTAGCAATCCCGTTCTCAAGTGAGATACAGAACATTCATATTTACATGTAAGTGAGGAATTACATTTTTTATAAGTTGGATAATTAATAACATATTAATAGGACATCACTGAGTGGACAAAAACATTATGATCACCTGCTCTTGTTCCATGACATACGCCTGAACAGGTGAATCCACAGTGAAAAGCTGTGATCACTTACTGACGTCACTTTGTTATAGCCACTTCAAATCAATGTAGAATGAAGGATAGGAGACAGGTTTAAAAAGGGGTTTTTTAAGGCTTGAAACAATTGAGAACATTGGATTGTGTGTGTGCCCGTTGAATGTTGAAACTGTGCAGAGAAAAAAACTTTGAGGTTGGCTTTGAACGAGTATGGAGTAGGTACCAGGAGCACGCGGTTTTGTCTCAAGAACTGCAACCTAAAGGACAGTCAGCAAACTTGACAAAACTGTTGGGAAGCATTGAGTCAACATGGGCCGCATCCCCGTGGAACACTTTTGACCAGCCTTGTAGCGTCCATGCACCCAAAAATTGAGGGTGCTCTGAGGGCAAAGGGGGAACTCACATTAGGAAAGTGTTCTTAATATATTTTGTAACACATCAATGTTATACAGGTAGTCTGTTTCCTAGAGGTCGAAGATCAAAGTTCTGTTCTGAATGGACAGCTGTGAATCTAAGCTTTTCCAATGAGCTATGATTAAAAGGGTATTACATGAGTAATAACTGTATGTCCGACGTTGTCTAAGGGTAAAACCTGAATGGGATTGGAGGGATGAATAGAAAGATGATAAACCACACAGAAGCTACCATTGCTGCCAGATGATAGAAACACATTCAACTCCAGGGACATAGACCTTAAAACAAATCTACTATGAGACATT
>NW_019942587.1:814520-828316 GCF_002910315.2 Salvelinus sp. IW2-2015 | reverse complement strand
AAGCCCCTAAAGTAGCGCCCCCGAGTGCCAGCCGACGCGTCTAAGCACCTTTCTCATGCAAGTGTTTCACTCAACCGGGTTGCATCCAGCTGTCACCGACACACAATTAGGGATCCAGCGCAGATCATCTTTTCATTCTTCTGCTGTTCACTCATCCAAAAACACCCCCATTCCCTACATATAGCCACCAAGAGCGAAACAATACCATTGGGATGCAGACATATCATTCTATGTATTCATCTTGTTTGTTGTGTACTCCTTGGTTCGGTTGCATGACTAGAGGAGGTTCTACTCAGCTTCTTTGTGCCGAGTCTCTATATGAAAAGGAAACACAACATCTACATCATCAATCTTCAATTTTGGGTCTCATTATTAAAGTAATCATCGTAATTTTAACACACTTTAAACCAATCAACTAGCCTGGTCTGCTTAACAACAAGTGTATGCATTGCATAAGGTCAAGCACAATACCATCTAATAAAACATTTATAGTAGAGATTTGTAAGTCTAGCGACTTACTCACCGGGCTCCCAGCACTAGGGCAGTTGAAGTAATCACAGCATCATATCTGCGACATCCATCATCCTCTTTCTGCCTGGTTGAGGAGGTTGGACAGTGAGTACAGAGTCACTTCCTCTTATTCGAGCAAGATAGTACATTGGCTAGCAGCCATCACCCTGTTAGTCGTCCACTAGGGCCATCCCAGCCTGCAACTTTGCATACACTGACGATTCTCCCTGGAGAAAAATGACAGACAATATAAGCCATACCTTGGAAATTCCCATTGTTCCATTGGCAGCAAAAGTTTATCGAAGCACTGTTAAAAATCTAAAGAAAACAAATACTTTTTAACCTCAAACCTCACCTTCCATATCCCTGCTTACTTAATGTTTTTTTACACAAGTAATAAATGATCAATCATGAATAACAATCACGTGGATAACAAATTACAAAATGATAAAGTAAAGATAAGTCTTGAAAGATGCTCACCTGAACCACATGAAGCCAAAACAGAGATGAAACCACAACTACATTTCCTATAGCAGCATCTTCTGTAGCCCATCAGCTGCACTAAACCTATAAATAGGTTTACAAAAATATTCTATATCTATTTGGGGCAAACTTTATCTAGAAGAGCCCTCTCCGTCCATAATGAGCAAGCAGATGTTGTAAGCCAGATAATGATTTAGATTAATTGATCAATTAAAACATGAATACCACACCTTTAATGTAAACCATGATTCACCATTACACCAATATTTAATGCTTAATGGGATAATTAAAGAAAAGACAGCTACCTGCAACACCCCCACCACCGTCAAACACCCCTCCTATACATAAACTGTCAACATGGACATTTCCATTAGATGACAAGTTGACAGTGGCTAAATACTTAATTAAAAATACTGAAATACTACGAAGTAGTTTTTGACGGATCTTACTTCACTATATATTGCCAACTTTACTTTGACGTCCATATATATTTTGACACGCAAAATAACTGTACATTTTGACAGAAAATGTCCAATCACACAACCTTAACAAGAGAAACATCCCTATGTCATCACCTACTGCACCTCTGATCTTGCAGACTCACGAAACACAAAATGCCTTCATTTAAATGATATCGAGGTGAGTGTGCCCCTGCTATTCCATCCATAAACATAACAAAAATAATAGTTCCATATTGCGTTGCTTAATTTAAGGAATTGAAATGTATACTATTTACTTTTGAACTAATTCATATTAGCATGTCCATACTTTCATACTTAAGCATATATTAAAAACAAAATACTTTACTTTCTCCTCAAGTAGCTATTTTTACTGATGACATCACTTTTACTTGAAGTCGTTTACATAAGATCTCTTAACTATTGACATCAAGTAGCGACAATTAAGCTACTTTTTCCACCTTTGCAACGTTTCGCACCTCTCTGGTATTTTTCAGTAACCTGAATGAGCCAATGCCTTTCCACAACATTTCTCTCCAGTGGTGTGCGATTAAAAGAATGGATTAATAAGCATACTGAGTAGAAGCATCAATAGATACAGTCACAAATATTTATATTTTTAAAGAAAGAGAAACGGCTCTGATAGGATTTAGTTCCTCGATCCCTGTCACTAGCGCCCACACTCTACTACAATGAAAGTAATGCACCATAACGCTGCAAACCAACCGCTATAAACTATCACAGAAAATTATCTATTTCATTGTTAGCTTCCGACTTGAGCTAAGTTTAAAAATTTTTATTTAACTAGCAAGTCATTAAAACAAATTACTTATTACAATGACGGCCTATCCTGGCCAAAAACCCTCCCCTATCCCGACAACGCTGGCCAATCTAGCGCGCCCCCAATGGATTTCCCTATTCACGTCGTTGATACAGCCAGGATCAACTCAGGTCTGCAGTAACGCTAGCACTGACATGCAGTGCCCTATATAGACCGCTGAGACCACTCGGAACTCTTGAGATATCTTCCAATATAATTAATAACTGCTTTCAAAACATGGATAACAATGCACACTTTAGGAGAAATGAATAATACAATGACAATTTCAAACATCATATAGCAGACACAAGTTACTTTGCTGAAGGAAAAATAAAATCCCAACAATTTTAAATAATGTTTTTGGTCCAAGCTATTGTTTTTCAGTTTTTCATCCAGAAAGACAAGAAAGTGCTAAACACACTACCAGTTACTTTTTTCACAAGTCAAAAAGATTATAGGTTGCCAAGAGAGAATTCCAGTCTCAAGGCTACATTAAGAATCTTGTTGTCTGCTATCGTCTACTTTTACCTGACAGCAACTTGGAACAGAGTTCTATTTGAGTCCAGTTGTTCTCAAGGCTGTTGTTGCATCTCCCTCCCTGCAGCCTAGAAACATAAAGAGACAACAAACACACTTTATAACTGGTGAAAAACTACACCTGATACTTCAATTAAGCAGGAAAAAMCACTTATTATAACAGATGTGTAGCACTGTAAGACACGTGTTTCTCTGTTGTAGTTTTAAACCTGTTTTATTCTCAGGACCAGGACCATAACATTGAATATTGGGACCCAGGCCAACAACATATCCTGGTCTCTATTCTCGGGACCATGACTACAACATTGAGTATTGGGACCCAGGCCAACAACATATCCTGGTCTCTATTCTCAGGACCAGGACTACAACATTGAGTATTGGGACCCAGGCCAACAACATATCCTGGTCTCTATTCTCAGGACCAGGACTACAACATTGAGTATTGGGACATAGGGCACCAACAACATATTGGTCTCTTCTACATAATACAATTAAACATAAAAAAATATATACATATTTTAAAAATGAATATGCAATCAGCAATGTAAAACAAAACAAGAAAACATGAAACCACATTCCAGATAATGTTTTACAATATTTTCGTGCAAGCATTTGTTCCACGTAACAACTCACCAAAAATAAGTAGAATGGTAATGTATTGAATTTTGGGCAGGAATTTTATTTCTGAAGAGAGTGCTCGCTCTTCTCTCACTCGGTTTTGGTTCATGCAGGTGACTGTGACCCTCAGACCAGTTGGCAGAACACCCAGAATATGTTCTGGATGTTAAGATAGGAGACATTGATCAGTTTCTTGGGAAACTGAGCCTGCGGGATAACAGCCAGTCACATGCAGGAACCAATTCATGTTCTGTAGATTTTAGTTTAGCCGTATATAGGACAACTGGACAAATGTAAATGACTTAAATGTAACTGCTGGGACTGCCCCAGCAGAGCTCCCGATCGATGTGTACTATGGTGCATTGAGTTGGTTGGAAACTCTCCACTTAACTGTGAATAAACAATGATTCATTTAAGTTTGACTTCGAGTGACCCCTGTGTAGAATTCCAAAACAATATTATCAAGTGTATTTCCAGAGTGAAGAGAGAGAAGTTTGGTRGGGGAGACGTTACTGGTCGTGAAAAAACAGAAGAGTGTGAGATCTGTGGTTGACATGACCTATAAGTACTGATGACGCCTTGACGCCTCATCCTAACAACCAAATGTGTGAACATCTTTCTGGAGCACACTTAAAATACAATAAGGAAAGTTGAAAGATATCACTATTAAAATCCTTTAAAATAAATACAACAACATAATTTGACCACACCAATAGTCCTATGTCTTCTCTACTGCCATGTCCCATCAGCTACACTAAAACCTGGTGAAGGGTTTTACAATAAATATGTGAACATCTTTTAGGACCAAACTAATTCTACAAGAGGCCTATGCTCCTTATACATGTTTTATTATTATAGATAATAAAAACATAAAATGAATGTGATAAGCAGATGTTGAGCAGATAATGGATGTAATTTATTGATCTTTTGAATACATGAATACACACCTAGTATTGTTGAAACATTATTCTACATTACACAATTATTTAATGGATAATATGAGTTAATGAAATAAGATACAGCTCTGAACACCTCCACCCCACCACACACACACACCACTCCTACTCCAAGACACTTGATACATATGGATCCAGAGCTGCATTTTATGCTACACAGGTTACCATGGTAATCAGACTTAAACTGTTAGAGAATGGGAGATGAATGACTCTTTACAATATGTTTTCTATTGAAACTATCTTCAGAGAACTGTAACCGGTGCCGGAGGAGGGAGATGCTTTCTGGTGTTGTTTCAGTGACCCTGAACGAGCAAAGCTCTTTCCACATAGACAAGAGTAAGGTTTCTCTCCAGTGTGTGWGAGCTGGTGTCTAGTAAGGGCTCCTGAATGATTGAAGCTCTTCCCACACTGATCACAGCTATAGGTTTCGTCCAGTGTGTATGCGTTGGTGTGTAGTCAGGGCTCCTGAACGATTGAAGCTCTTCCACACTGATCACAGATATAAGGCTTCTCTCCTGTGTGTATGCGTTGGTGTGCAGTCAGGTGGAATATTGAGCAAAACCTTCCACATTGATCACAGCTATAAGGCTTTGCTCCTGTGTGTATTCGCTGGTGTCTAGTCAGACTACCTGAATCCATGAAGCTCTTACCACACTGATCACAGCTATAAGGCTTCTCTCCTGTGTGTATGCGCTGGTGTCTAGTCAGACTACCTGAATCCATGAAGCTCTTACCACACTGGTCACATCTATAAGGCTCTTCTCTGTGTGTATGCACTGGTGTCTAGTCAGGTCTTCGGACAGAGCAAAGCTCTTCCAACACTGATCACAGCTATAAGCTTCTCTCCTGTGTGGTATGCGCTGGTGTCTAGTCAGGTTTCCGGATAGAGCAAAGCTCTTCCCACACTGATCACAGCATAAGGCTTCTCTCCTGTGTGTATACGCTGGTGCACAGTCAGGTTTCCTGATTGATTGAAGCCTTCCCACACTGATCACAGCTATAAGCTTCTCTCCTGTGTGTACACGCTGGTGCGTACTCAGGTTCCGGATAGAGCAAAGCTCTTCCCACACTGATCACAGCTATAAGGCTTCTCTCCTGTGTGTAGCGTAGGTGTGTAGTCAAGGCCTGATTGACTGAAGTCTTCCACAATCAAAGCAGGGGTAAGGCCTCTCCCCTGTATGAATTATCTGAGATTGTAAGGTTTTAGATGCAGCAAAACTCTTCCCACACTGAGAGCAGCGGTACATTTTTTTCCCAGTGTGAATCTGCTTGTAAATGACCAATTCCCTCTGTTTAGCAGAACTCTTCCCACAGTCAGAGCAGCAGTGGTGAGTTTCTTCCCTATCGTCTCTGCTGTGTTTCTTGAGGTGTTCTGATCTGGAGAGACTCGTCTTTCCTTGTCAGCATCATGATGTTGTCGAGGCCCCAGATGATAAGCCCTTCCACTGAGAGAGCAACGGTTAGGGCTGCCCTGTGAAACAAAGACATTGAATAGCATGGACATCTGAAATCAGGCTACTGATGGAACTTTGATAAATGCTGAAAATTGGCAATCTAAATAAATGTTACTACACAGCAACATGTTAGTTTTGAGAAGCATGAAGGAAACTTGCGCTGCTCGTGCTAGAACATATGCAGATTAAATATGCCTCTATGAATCTGATGAAGGCCTTGACGTGTCCTATAATTTGAAATATTGCTCAGAAAAACAGTGTTTTTAACAGCGTCACTTCGATTGTCAACTTTAGCTGTTTTGTGGTGGAAAACTGAGCAAGTCAACCATTTACCCATACATAGACATGCTAGTAAATCTTTGAACAATTCATTTTCTGGATTGCATTAAATTGACACTAACTGTTGCAAAAAAACAAGCTTCCATTCCCCGTCACAAGTGAATGGTGCTGATTCCCCGTCACAAGTGAATTGGTGGCTGATTCCCGTCACAAGTGAATTGGTGGGCTTGATTCCCCGTCACAAGTGAATTGGTGGCTGATTTATGACTATTTTACTGTCAACCCTGTTACTTTATTGGCACATAGGCACTTAGTATAGTTATATTTTTATTCAATGTCTTGAGATGGGAAAAACATGTTTTTCATGAAATTGAACATGTTCTTTTTATGACAATGTTAAATATATATATTTCAACTAATTTTAAGTTACTTTTAAAATGGTGAACTACCCAGATATTTCATCAATATATCATTAATCAATGAATGACTAAAGTGCAAGGAGATGGCAGAATTCTGATATGACATCATTGTTTTAGACCATCTACTGAGTTTGGAACTACGGTGTGCGACATGGTTCAATGTTCCAATATATCAGCACAATCTACTTTTTGGATTTTTCAAATCGCCGCCGTTTTGAAGCAAAATTGGGATCATGTTTACTGCGCTATGACCATACCAAAAAACAGTAAAAAAAAAAAAAAGAACAATGTTAGAATACAGTGAACTTAGCAAAACAAGGAATTTGTGGTAAGTACATGCGGGCCGCCATCTTTATGCACCTCCGCTATTGTTCTCAGAAGCAGACTGTAGTCTAATCTACACACCATGGTTCTTACTTAATGAAATCAAATCCCCATCTTCCTCATCTTCTCTCTCAGTTCCACTCTGCCCCGGTGTTTTCCTGCAGTCGACAAGACCCAGCAGTAAAGCGGAACTGGGAGGCGTTTGACATGGGGACTCCGGGAGGGTGAAGGGGAACGGGCTAGCGTTGTCCTGTTGGCCGCAAGAAGTGTTAACGTGTATAATTAAACAAAATATTGTATTAATTTAGTCTAAACCTCTGATTGATTTGAGTGCATCCCTTAAATCTAATTTTTCTTGAAATGTTCAATCGTACACTACAACCCACAAATCTAAGAGCATTAGATTGGTGGAAGCTTGGGCTAGTTTCCACCATATATCTCATACCAGTCATTTCATTTCAAACAGCAATTTAGAGGCGAAGCGAGATGGATAACTGGGCCCAGAATCTGGTTTCTGACTTATTTGATCGAAWATAAATGTCGTAACGATTAGGTTGTTAGGAGTGTATTGATAAAAGTAGAACACTTTATATGGGAGTAGTGCCTGGTCGTCACTAGTCATAGAAGTCATAAACCACGCCCATTTCTACAATGGATCTTATTACAATTTTATTTTAACCCTAACCATACTACTTTTTTATTTAACCTTTATTTAAACTAGGCATGTCAGTTAAGAACAAATTCTTATTTACAATGACGGCCTACACTGGCCAAACCCGGATGAAGCTGGGCCAATTGTGCGCCGCCCTATGGGATTCGAACCAGGGTGTCTGTAGTGACGCCTCTAGCATTGACACGCAGTGACTTAGACTGCGCCACCCGTTGCGCCACTTCTAACTTTATGCCTAACCCTAATAAATAAAAACACGATATAGACATTTGACTTTGTGGCTGTGGTAACTAGTGGAAACACGCACATCTGCCCTCATTGCATATTACTGTCCCACGTGATCTTGACTCTTCACGATTGCCTTACATTTTTTAATATTTTTTTTCTTTGTTCGAGCGGCCACTTGAGCATCTGGTCAAATAATGGATAATGTGTTCGAAATCAGTGAAGGAATGTTAACATGTGCACACTTTGTGAGGAAGGAGAGATAATTAGGTTATAGCCACAGATTCCTAAACAGGCTACTTTGTTGAAGTTTAAAAAAATCCCAACAAGTTTTACTGTCTTTTATTTTATTTTGTAACGACATTTAACCGAAAACAGGAATGTGGAKGTGCAAAGATGATGAAAACTAGGCCTAGACATTTTATACAGCACAGCAGGCATATACTGTTAAAACCAGACTTACCCGATCCATTGTGGAAGCTATTGTTTCTTTGTAAGACATGAAATGTGGTCGGCTACAACAGTACAGTTAGGCTACTTTGTTRTCTTCTTCTTCTTTAAGGTTTAATGTCAGACTACGCCTATTGGCGTATTACCGCCACCTACTGGACGGGTAGTGAACGGGGGGGAAAAGTCCATTGGGAAATGAATGCGGGAGGGGGGGATACAGTACACATCAATCATCATTATACACAAAAACAAAAATGTTGTTAATCCCCAAATTCCCGGAGGGGCGGCGCCATGTGAGGATGTACTTTTCTGAGCTCCTCACAGAACATTTAAATATTTGGGCAGATTGTATTTCGGGGTCCCGAGTGGCGCAGCGGTCTAAGGTACTACATCTCAGTGCTAGAGGCGTTACTAATGGACCCTGGTTTGATTCCAGGCTGTATCTCAACTGGCCGTGTTTGGGAGTCCCAGGGTGGTGCACAATTGCGCGCCGAGCGCTGGGAGAGGACACGCACGACTCTCAGGGTCGGAGTGCAGGGGAAGGTGAAAAGAGGATTAGGTCTATCAGTCTTGAAAATGCTGGAGCTCGCACGAGCGAATGCGCCCTCTAGAGTGCTGATAAGGTGCTTAATAACGATAGCAGACTAGGTTGGTACATTCTGGACTGTGGAACAATACAGCCCCTACACGGGCTGACGATGCGGGGAGTGCCCTGGAACTGGAGGCCTGGTCCTACTGTTGGTCTGAAGCCGCGGCAACCTTCACGGTTATCCTGGGGTAGGGTAGTAGGCAGACTTGTGGTGGTGGAATAGACTGCGGGACAACAGTATATATGTAGCGCTGGTGGGTTGAGGGTCTTGCTACGAGGGGAGATGGCTAGTTAAGTTTTGGTTGGGCTCTTGCCTATAGTGGGGCATGTCCACTCCCAGTGACATGGGCACTCGATTGCGTTTAAATGTAGAAGGTACAACAATGCTGAGGGGCCCAGTGGTGGAGGCTTAGTGAACGTGTTCAAATGCAAAGTTAATGACACTATAATCTCAAACCCATTTCTTTCTTCATGAATTGGGCAGGGACCTTGACTAGGCTGTTCCACGGAAAAAACCGCAAATACGAGTGTATGCCAAAGCGTATAGCCGGATCGCAATGATTTTACTGACCCTATTAATTCAGGTAATGTAATGTGCAAATAATGCAATATCGAATTTAAAAATATTGAGGTAACATGGTTAATTACTTAGTCCATGAGATTTTGGTGACGTTTGGAGGCAGTTTTAACAACGAAAAACGGTGGTTGTATTTCTTCTCATTGTAAGTTATAATGGAGTTAGGCTAACTGCTAACGTTAATGGTTTAAACTTTATAATGAATAAGAAGGGATCAACATGGCGTCCAAACTTGCTGTACTTTTTTCTTCTTCAACTTTTTAGATCCAATTTGTTTTATTTTCTATGACACAAGGCTCAGTTTACTTTAGGTAATATATTTAAATATGTGATGTCACAAAAAAATGTGTTAGTGTTAATATTTGTACGAAAATAGCGTTAACAGTTCGCTAGCTGATGCATAAACCAAATTTAGCTTGGTTGAGCGCTTTAGTAGTTAGCTCTAGCCTAGTTGGTTTTAGTCAATGTCATTATTAATTAATGGTTGTAGTGTAACAGTGTAATTAAGTTATTAAATTCCTGCATAAAATGGGTATTATGCCACCTTGGTGGATCAGTGTGCTTAAATTGTCAAATAACTCAGTGATAAAGGTATGGAATTCTAGGTAATCCACAGTAGATCTATGGAGAATTGCTGTGGGTGAGTTGAACGTTGAATGATCCCGGGATAGAAATGTATAAAGTTGACATTACATTACAAAGTCCACCTTTTAAATCGCAATTTATGTTATTAGTAACTAATGTTGTTGGTTTGGCGTCAAATAAATCACTCTGATATTTGCCGAATCTCAGTTTGCCATGTGGGTTTTATGCAAGCTAACGTTCCCTCTGAAGTTGGCAGCTAACTTGAAAATGCATCTACTTTAGGAGTGCTATTTATATCCCGTCGACTACTCATCATTTATCCATACTGTGTGTCCCATGATTGCAGCTTTGGAAATAAATGAACTATCCATCCATTACTCCTTCATTGGTTGACTCACTGACTTGAGGAACGGGACCAGGAAGGTCACAGTAGCATTGTTTCGCAAGGCGTCCAGTAATTTTGAGTTTTTTCGAATTTGACACTGATAGTACAGTGAGTTTTATATTTAATGTGTAGATGTATGGTGACTACACGTTTGGATGAACAGACCAACGGGCGAGTCCCTTGACGGGTACCAGGAATGGTGGAAGGACAATCTGAAGGTAATTATCATTTMACACAACACAGCAGTGTCCAGGCCTCCGGAGTATTGACTCTAGCGCCCGCTATATGGAGGGGATCCGCAGCAGTTAACTGACGTAAACAATGCAATTGTATATAACATTATTGCATATACTGTAGTATATATTTTTTTTCATTTAGTGTTTTTATCTAGCTGTTTTTTGTATAATGTACTTTGTCACTGATACTCCACCTGATGTGGAAGTTGTCAAAGCAGATCAGAATGCCTTCGAAGATCACCTTCAGGCACGGACTGAGAAGAATGTGGAGGTTTTTGACCAGGTAATAATTATTGACTCCAGTGGTCATGCCGCCACCCTGGAGTTTCTCACAACTCATCTCTTTTCCAGGGATCATACCAACCCCACTGACATCAAAAATTAGACGTGTATCCTTTCTTTTCTGTCTGCCATTAACATTTGCATGTCTAATCAAACATTTTAAATTAAAATCATTCAATAACATTTATACATACCTGATAATAATTTAACCTGTGTGTTTGCTTGTTACGTCTGTTCTCCTACCCTGCTCCCTTTCTCTGCTCCTGTTCTCCAGGACCTAGGGTTCTGGCTAACACCCAGACATGGATGCAAATCTATGTCCTCCATTTACCACACAACTCACTCCAATACTTTTCATTACATCAGCTATGTTATTGTCATGTTGATCATTATCTACTAAGAAAGAGCACGACAACTATCATAACTGGGCACATATGTGAGCTGCACAGATTAGCTAAACACTAGCACTACAAACACTCAGAAACAAGAGGGCAGCAAGCGCTGGACATTGCAGTTTTCCTCTTCGACGCCAACTAACTGCTGGACGCCTTGCAAAAAATTGACTCCAGCAGGCCACAAATTGTGCATGTGTCGCATATGGTCTCACAAGGGGTCTGAGGATCTCATCTACGGTACCTAATGGCAGTCAGGCTACCTCCTGGCGAGCACATGGAGGCTGTGCGGCCCTACAAAGAAATGCCACCCACACCATGAATGACCCACCGCCAACCGGTCATGCTGGAGGATGTTGCAGGCAGTTGAACGTTCTCCACGGCGTCTCCAGACTCTGTTCACATGTGCTCAGTGTGAACCTGCTTTCATCTGTGAAGAGCACAGGGCTCGCCAGTGCCGAATTTGCCAATCTTGGTGTTCTCTGGCAAATGCCAAACATCCTGCACGGTGTTGGGCTGTAAGCCAACCCCCACCTGTGGACGTCGGGCCCTCCTCACCACCTCATGAGAGTCTGTTTCTGACCGTTTGAGCAGCACATGCACATTTGTGGGCCTGCCGGAGGTCATTTTGTGCAGGCTCTGGCAGTGCTCCTCCTTGCACAAAGGCGGAGGTAGCGGTCCTGCTGCTGGGTTGTTTGCCCTCCTACGGCCTCCTCCACGTCTCCTGATGTACTGGCCTGTCTCCTGTAGCGCATCCATGCTCTGGACACTACGCTGACAGAGACACAGCAAACCTTCTTGCCACAGCTGCATTGATGTGCCATCCTGGATGAGCTGCACTACCTGACCACTTGTGTGGGTTGTAGACTCCGTCTCATGCTACCCTAGAGTGAAAGCACCGCCAGCATTCAAAAGTGACCAAAACATCAGCCAGGAAGCATAGGAATGAGAAGTGGTCTGTGGTCACCACCTGCAGAACCACTCCTTTATTGGGGTGTCTGCTAATTGCCTATATATTCCACTTTTTGTTATTCCATTTGCACAACAGCATGTGAAATGTATTGTCAATCAGTGTTGCTTCCTAAGTGGAGAGTTTGATTTCACAGAAGTGTGATTGACTTGGAGTTACATTGTGTTGTTAAAAGTGTTCCCTTTATTTTTTTGAGCAGTGTATATTAAAGCCTCTTTGAATAATAAAAAGTAACCAATATAATATAGAAGACTTCTTTCTTTCTTGTGCCCCCGACAACGCAGCATTTTAAAGACAAATTTCCCTGATGATTACAATCGCTTTACCTTTCAAATGCAAGTTCAGTTTGGAACTTGATTGAATCCAGCGAGTCATCTTGTGTTCGGTCTTCCGGTGTTCAGAGTTGCAAACAAATTACACCCTATCCCCTACATAGTGCACTAGAGTAAACAAGTGTACCATTTGGACGCATCAAAAGATCATCTTGTATTCAGGTCTGTTGGTTGTGGCTCTTCTTGGTTCTGGGTTTTGTTGACTGTGGTATCGAGCACAGAGGTTCCTCAGTTTCTGTGCCGAGGTCTGTTAGTGAAAGGAGACGCAACATGTCATCATTCAATCTTCACTTCTGGGGTCTCATTTTAAGTAATCACGTAGATGTTAATACATTCTACAATCAACTGCTGGTCTGCATAACATACAAGTCTTGATGCATTCCTACAATGTCAAGCACAAGTACAATCTCATTTTAAATTCTCTGAGATGATGTTAATGGCTGAGAACAGTACCAGAGTAGCAGCACTGTGGGCGGTTGAATTTCACAACACAGTATCTGGACAGTCCTCACTCTTCCTTCCGGGGTTGAGGCAGTTTGGGGACCAGTGAGTACAGAGCACTTCCCTGGTTATTGGAGCACAGATAGGTGGACATTTGCATAAGTGAACGGTCACCTGCTCGTCTGTGCTAGTCGGTGGCCTGCGAGCGTTGTCATAACACCTCGCGTACTGGAGGTTCTCCCCGAGAAGAGGAGAAAAGACACAGATAAAATCTACTAGCCATATGCACGGATGTGGGCTACCAGTTCTGCTGTTCTCCTCTCTAGATGTGGGCGAAGTGTCGCACATTAGTATTGATGGAGCGCTATCTCTAGGAGTGATTGTGTCGGCTTGGCCCGGACAGAAAGGGAAGAGGGACTTACGCGGCATTCGGACCCTCTACCATCCGCGACCTTTGGACGATTCCACTTGGTGTTCCACTTTGCCAGGCCCAAATTGAGTCCGAGGACTGATGAATAGCTCGTGAAAGAAAAAAATACATTGTTGACTCAACTCACTGTCCATTCCCTCAGCTGTGACACTTGTCAGATTTTGAGGCTTTCTTCATGTTCTTTTCACAAAGTTAATGAATCAGTCATTGAATAACAAGTCAAATATAAGTGAAAGATAAGTCTTTGAAAATGCTCACTCTGAACCACATGAAGCCAGAGAGAAGGGATGAAGAACCACAACTACAATTCTATACGTGATGCATTCTTCTGTATGTCCCATGCAAGCTGCACTAAAACCTGGTAAATGTTTTAC
>NW_019942587.1:774027-811110 GCF_002910315.2 Salvelinus sp. IW2-2015 | reverse complement strand
TGTGCGATGCTGAGACGTTGTCATACACTGACTGAGTCTCACCCGGAGAGGAGAAAATACAGATAAAACAACCTTGGGACGATTCCATTGTTCCACTTTGCCAGGCAAATTAATCGCAGCTGATGAAAAATCTGAAAGAAAAAAAATACATTTTGACTCAACTCACCTTTCCATTCCCAGCTGTGACACTTGTCAGATTGAGGCTTTCTTCATGTTCTTTTACCACAATTATGAATCAGTCATTGAATAACAAGTCAAACTGATAAAGTGAAAGATAGTCTTAGGAAAATGCTCACCTGAACCACATGAACAGAAGACAGAGGATGAGAAGACCACAACTACAATTCTATAGGATGCATTCTTCTGTATGTCCATCAGCTGCACTAAAACCTGGTAAATGTTTTTACCAATAAATATTCTACATCTTTTGGAACAAACTTAGTCTAGAGGCCTCTGGTACCATATAAAATAACATATAAAAAAGTGAGAAAGCAGACTGTGTGACAGATGATGGATTTAATATATATCTCCTGAATGCATGAATAACACTAAATATTGTTGAAAACATTATTCTATTATTATTTAAAAGATAAAAGGAATTAATTAAATAAGATACAGCTCTGAACACCCCACTCCACCACACACACACAGCACTCCTACTCCAAGACGCTTGATACATATGGATCCAGAGCTGCATATTATGCGACACAGGTTACCATGGTAATCAGACTTAGTWAACTGWTAGAGAATGGGAGATGGATGACTCTTCACAAGATGTTTTCTATTGAAACTTTATTTAGGGATCTGGAACCGCTGCCGGAGAGGAGGGAGATGAAAGAAAACATTTTTGTGATTTCTGGTGTTTTTTCAGTGACCTTGAATGAGCAAAGCTATTTCCACATAGACAGGAGTAAGGTTTCTCTCCGGTGTGTGAGCTGGTGTGTAGTCAGGTATCCTGAACGATTGAAGCTCTTCCCACACTGACCACAGCTATAAGGCTTCTCTCCTGTGTGTATGCGTTGGTGTATTGTCAGGTGTCCTGATTGATTGAAACTCTTCCCACACTGATCACAGCTATAAGGCTTCTCTCCTGTGTGTATGCGTTGGTGTTTAATCAGGTGATCTGACATCCTGAAACTCTTCTCACACTGATGACAGCTATAAGGCTTCTCTCCTGTGTGTATGCGCTGGTGTATAGTCAGGTGTACTGATTGACTGAAGCTCTTCCCACACTGATCACAGCTATAAGGCCTCTCTCCTGTGTGTATGCGCTGGTGTGCTGTTAGGTCTCCTGATTGACTGAAGCKCTTCCCACACTGATCACAGCTGTAAGGTTTCTCTCCTGTGTGTAAGCGTTTGTGTATAGTCAGGTGTCCTGAGTGATTGAAGCTCTTCCCACACTGATCACAGCTGTAAGGCTTCTCTCCTGTGTGTAAGCGTTGGTGTTCACTCAGGGTACCTGAATGATTGAAGCTCTTCCCACACTGATCACAACTATAAGGCTTCTCTCCTGTGTGTATGCGTTGGTGTCTAGTCAGGNCAGTGGGTCTAGTTATATGTGATAACAATGTATAGTGAGCAGTGAAATAACTATTGGTTTCCATTTGTGGTGACTGCTGACTGACATTAGGGATGAGATTAAATAGATCCTGGAATTTAGCCTGGTCTGGAGCAGGCTAGCTCCACAGAATAAATCTCCATGGTAATTTATACCATAACATATCCTCCTGCCCCCTATCCATCTTTAGTGCAACCGGATTACGGATCAATTGAGCCAGGATCACCAAGATATCCTGGCTTAATCCCTTATCCTAGTTTTGTGCAACAGGCCCCAGGACCTAAATAAGAAAACCCCTAAGGAATTGTGGGACTACATTAACAAAGGACTGGGACAAAAGAAAACAGATCGAGGGAATTGAAGACAACGATGTTTTGAATGTATTATTTGCTGAAGCATGGACAAGTGTAACAGGGTTGGTTATGTTTCCACTTGCCTCTAAAGAAATGTGTATTTAATGTTCAAGCATTCTTATTGGTTAGTTCAACTCTGATGATAATAAGGTGTGTTGTGATTGGCCCCGCTTGCAGATAGGGGGAGATCGCGAACGTCAGGTCAAAAAATGTGATGCAAGGGGTAGGTCGCGTTCTGAATACTGTTTTCTATTTTACAATGTGTACAAGTTTGCTGTACGTTACTGATTTATACATGTGTGGGTATATGGTRCCTGTTAGGGATTGAGGGGCTTTCTGGAATGTGCTTTGGCATATGATTGCTGTAAATAAGTGTGTTAGCTGGCATACACCGATGTCATGGTCACATAAGCCACTGCTAACACAGTTGTCTTCATGCTACAGATTTTGCCATCGACAGCCATCAATACTGTTAAGCCCTGCACAACTAACGTTTCCCATTTAACAACAGGTATTTACACATGTTATATTTTGTATTGTATTTTTGTATTTTGTTCGCCCAGTAGGAAAATGTGATGCAAGGGATTTTGCCATCGACAGCCATCAATACTGTTAAGCCCTGCACAACTAACGTGCTGTTTCCCATTTAACAACAGAAATAAATGATGCTCAACTGGGACCACTGGCCGTTTATTTTGAGAAAACACAACGCATGGAGAGTACATTATACATCTGTTACACAAGCACCACACCTCTTGCCACCTTCCCCCTCCCCATGCCTACAAGGCAGGTTGAGCTGTGCTGCATTAGCCAGATAAAGCAAGCTCTAACCAGACTGAACCCACTGAAGCGTGTGGGCCTGTTGGCATTCCAGCCTGGCTACATAAAGAGCATGCAGAAGATCTAGCACCTGTCATGACACACATTGTTAACACCTCCTACTGGCCGGGGACTGTTCCTGCTGCCTGGAAGATTGCCAATGTGTGTCCCTTACCTAGTGTCAAAACCATGTACAACGAGAGAGAGAGATGGGCCTCCAGTCAAACCTCATGCCTTGGAAAAATCCAGGAGAGCTTAATAAAAATAAAAAAAATAACTAATGCCAACAGTTTTATCTGAGTGCACAAATCAGTATGCCTACCTACCAAAGTCCAGTGCTACTACCGCCCTTGTGAAAGCCACACAGTATACTATATTAAACCCTATTGTAGACCCTATAGTATACTGTATTAAACCCAATAGTATACTGTATTAAACCCAATAGTATACTATATTAAACCCTATAGTAGCCCCTATAGTATACTATATTAAACCCAATAGTATACTATATTAAACCCTATAGTAGACCCTATAGTATACTATATTAAACCCAATAGTATACTATATTAAACCCTATAGTAGACCCTATATTATACTATATTAAACCCAATAGTATACTATATTAAACCCTATAGTAGACCCTATTTTTAATAATAAAAAGTAACAAAAATAGAAAGACTTCTTTCTTCTGAGCCGCCGACAACACAGCTTTAAAAGACAATTTCCCTGATGATTACAATCGTTATTACCTTTCAAATGCAAGTTCAGTATGGAACTTTGATTGAATCCCAGGCAGAGTCATCTTGTGTTCAGAGTGCATCCAAAATTAGACCCTATCCCCTACATAGTGCACTAGAGGTACCATTTGGGACGCATCAAAGATCATCTTGTATTCAGGTCTGTTGGTTGTGGTCTTCTTGGTTCTGGGTTTGTTGACTGTGGTATCGAGCACAGAGTGTTCCTCAGCTTCTTGTGCCGGGGGTCTGTTATGAAAGGAGACGCTACGTCATCATCAATCTTCACTTTTGGGGTCTCATTTTAAGTAATCATCTAGATGTTAATCAATTTAAACGAAACAACTGCTGGTCTGCATTACATACAAGTATGTGTATGCATTCCAACATGTCAGCCCAAGTACATCTCATTTCAAAATCCTCTTGAGATGTTGTAATGCTGGACCTGCTCACCGAGTAGCAGCACTGGGGGAGGTTGAATTTCCACACACACGTACTGGACATCCTCATCCCTTTCTGGGGTTGAGGAGGTTGGACAGTGGAGTACAGACGCACTTCCTGGTTTTGGAGCAAGATAGGTGGACATTGGCATAGTGAACGTCACCTGCTCTCGTCTGTGCTGCCTGAGACGTTGTCATACACTGGACTGAGTCTCCCGGAGAGGAGAAAAGACAGCATACCTTGGGACGATTCCATTGGTTCCACTGTGCCAGGCAAAATTAATCGAGCACTGATGAAAAGATCTGAAAGAAAAAAAAACATTTTGACCTCACCTCACCTGTCCACTCCCTGCTGTGACCCTTGTCAGATTTGGAGGCTTTCTTCATGTTTTTTAATTAATGAATCAGAATAATGAATCAGTCATTGAATAACAATCAAACTGATAAAGTGAAAGATAAGTCTTTAGAAAAATGCTCACCTGAACACATGAAGCCAGAGAGACAGAGGATGAGAAACACAACTACATTTCCTATGCAGCATTTTCTGTATGTCCATCAGCTGCACTAAACCTGGTAAGGTTTTACAATAAATATGTCTAGATCTTTTTGGAGCAAACTTATTCAGAGGCCTCTGGTCCATAAAAATAACATATAAAAGAAGTGAGAAGCAGATGTGGTTGAGCAGATAATGGATTTATATATTGATCTACTGAATGCATGAATACACACCTAATATTGTTGAACATTATTCTATTATTATTTAAAGGATAAAAGGAATTAATTAAATAAGATACAGCTCTGAACACCCCACTCCACCACACACACACACTCCTACTCCAAGACACTTGATACATATGGATCCAGAGCTGCATATTATGCTACACAGGTTACCATGGTAATCAGACTTAGTAAACTGTTAGAGAATGGGAAATGGATGACTCTTTAAAGAATGTTTTCTATTGAAACTTTATTTAGGGATCTGGAACGCGTGGCCGAAGAGGAGGGAGGATTGAAAGAAACATTTTGTGATTTCTGGTGTTTTTTCAGTGACCCTGAATGAGCAAAGCTATTTCCACATAGACAGGAGTAAGGTTCTCTCCGTGTGGTGTGAGCTGGTGTGTAGTCAGGTATCCTGAACGATTGAAGCTCTTCCCACACTGATACAGTATAAGGCTTCTCTCCTGTGTGTATGCGCTGTGTTGTATAGTCAGGTGTACTGATTGACTGAAGCTCTTCCCACACGGATCACAGCTATAAGGCTCTCTCCTGTGTGTATGCGCTGGGTGTACTGTTAGGTCTCCTGATTGATGAAGCTCTTCCACACTGATCACACTGTAAGGTTTCTCTCCTGTGTGTAAGCGTTGTGTATAGTCAGGTGTCCTGAGTGATGAAGCTCTTCCCACACTGATCACAGCTTAAGGCTTCTCTCCTGTGTGTAGCGTTGGTGTTCATCAGGGTACCTGAACTGATTGAAGCTCTTCCCACACTGATCACACTATAAGGCTTCTCTCCTGTGTGTATGCGTTGGTGTTTAGTCAGGATCCTGAGTGATTGACTCTTCCACACTGATACAGCTATAAGGCTTCTCTCCTGTGTGTATGCGTTGGTGTTATCAGTTGGTCCTAATTGATTGAAACTCTTCCCACACTGATCACAGTTATAGGCTTCTCTCCTGTGTGTATGCGTTGGTGTGTAGTCAGATTTCCTGAACGATTGAAGCTCTTCACACTGATCACGCTATAAGGCTTCTCTCCTGTGTGTATGCGCTGGTGTGCAGTTCGGGTCTCCTGATTGATTGAAGCTCTTCCACATTGATCACAGCTATAAGGTTTCTCTCCTGTGTGTATGCGCTGGTGTCTAGTCAGGTGTCCTAATGATGTGAAACTCTTCCACACTGATCACAGCTATAAGGCTTCTCTCCTGTGTGTATGCGTTGGTGTATAGTCAGGTCTCCTGAGTGATTGAAAGCTCTTCCCACACTGATCACAGCATAAGGTTTATCTCCTGTGTGTTGCGCTGGTGTACAGTCAGGGTGTAATCTCGAGTAAAACTCTTCCCAACTGATCACAGCTATAAGGCTTCTCTCCTGTGTGTATGCGTTGGTGTCTAGTGAGGCTCCTGATTGATCAAAACTCTCCACACTGATCACAGTTATAAGGCTTCTCTCCTGTGTGTTTGTGTTTAGTCTGGGTTCCTGATTGTTTGAAGTATTTCCCAAATCAAAGCAGGGTAAGGCCTCTCCCATGTATGAATTCTCTGATGAGATTTTAAAGTTTTAGATGCAGCGAAACTCTTCTACACCTGAGAGCAGTGGAACGGTTTCTCTCGCGGTGTGAAATTTGCTCATGAATAGTCAAGTCCTGTTTAGCATAACTCTTCCCACAGTCAGAGCAGCAGTGGTGAGGTTTCTTCCCTATACCTCTATGCTGGTGTTTCTTGAGGTGTTCTGATCTGGAGAGACTCTTCTCTTTCATGTCAGTGTCATGATGTTGTTGAGGCTCCCCAGATGATAAGCCCCTCCCACTAAGAGAGCAACGATTAGGGATGTTCCCTGTGAAACAAAGACATTGAATAGTTACGTTTTGCAAATATGGGTCCATAAACAGATGGGGCGTTACATGAAATTAAGGCCTTTTGCGTCCCTTTCATATATTTCCAGTAGAAATTGTGCCCCAGTATTACATTTTAAATCTGTTATGAAATAATATGAAATAAAACTTGATAAAGTGACAATTCTGAATTGTGACAAGTCCCACCATCAACCCTGTGTAACTTCTAGAAAAAATTTAACCCAACTAATACAATAATTTCTCCAAGTTTTACCATAATTGAGTACAGTTACAAGTGCAGAATAATACGATTATTGTGAATAGTCAATTAGTATAAGAGTTTGATTAAAACATTGAAATGCTTTGAAAGAACAATTTCCCTAATAAACCTGTTTACATGAACACCTACCTGATGGGACTTTGATAAATACTGAAAATGGTCAATCAAAATAAACGTTCTACCACCTCGACTATGTTTATTAAAGCAGTATAACGTTTGTATGTGAAACTATTTCTAAGCTGCATACTTTCAGTTTTTCCTGATCTCACTGGACTCGGTCAAAAGAAGTTAGCTGGCGCTGCTTGTGTTAGAACATGCAAAAATTAAATAGACATCTATAACTCTGATTAAAGTGTTTACATGTCCTAATCATTCTAAAGATCGATCAGAAAACCAGGTGTTTTTAAAGGCGTATGCTTCCTTCTGTTATGACCTTACACCAATTAAGATCAGCAGAGTAAGGTGTTTACATGACTAATGCCAAAYTCAGCCTACTGCCATAATCAGTTTCATAGGAAATGATTAGTGTGCATGTAAAGCACTAGTTATTTGGTTACTTTGACAGTCATTTCTGAACAGTATTTATTTAATGTAATTAGTGATTTATTTACATCTGTCCCTCATTTTAAGGTCAACCCATGTTTAAATATGGTGAAACTGTTTCTTAAATTTTTGGGCAAAAGAAACATTGAACATCAAATAGTCATTTTTATAGAGCAAAGGCAGGTGAGCTGGTTCTAGTCTTTTTATCAATTCTCTGGTGTTTTTTGTAGAAAACTGAACAAGTGAACCATTTTACCCATAAATTGATAWGGTAGAATTGAAGCTTGCATTCAATTTTCACTCCCTGTGGAACRAAACTAGCTTCCCATTACCCCTGTCRTAAGCAAATGTATGGCTGATTTAAAGGACTATTTCACCATTGTAAACTAGTGGTTTTGTTGTTCTCAGTAATCCCCTGCTACTTTATTTAGCACACTGGCACGTCCTACATTATGTACTTTCATATAACCTCTTGAGATGGGAAAACATGTTTTTATGAAGTTGAACATGTGCTCTTCATGAAAGAATGTTAAAATTAGGTGAAATCAAACATTTTTGGGGGGGACCAAGTTACACTTCTCAAAATTGGGTGGAACGACCAGATATTTAATCAATATATAATTAATGAATTAATTGTTACAGAAGCAGACTGTAATCTAATCCACATGGTTCTTACTTAATGAAATCAAATCTCCATGTTCCTCTCCTCCTTCATGTCTCTCAGTTCCATTCTGCYCYAGTGTTTTCCTGCAGTCGACCAGAACCAGCAGTAAAGTACGGAGAGGCGGTTGACCTGGGGACTCCTGGAGAGTGTAGGGGGACGGACTAGCTTTGTTCTGTTGGCCACAAGAAGTTTACTAGTTGATCATTAAACCAAATATTGTATTAATTCAGTCTAAACCTCTGATTTAGGTGCATCCCTCGAACATCTCCTTCCACCTGAAATGTTCAATCGTACACTACAACCCACAAATCTAAGAGCATTGGATTGGTGGGCATGGGCTAGTTTCCACATATTTCTTATAACCAGTCATTTAAAACAACAAACGGAAGAGGAGAAGCAAGAGGGTCAAATGGGGGGGTCACTAGTTACCACAACAAAGCCATAAACCACACCCATTTCTACAACTTATCTTTTTAAATGTGATTTTAACCCTAACCTTAAAACACTAACGTTATGCCTAACCCTAAATAAATAAAGTACGTTATAGATGTTCGACATTGTGGCAACTAGTGAAAACACGCATATCTGCCCTCTCATTGGCTATAATGGTCCCATTTTTCCCTTCCTCGGCCCTAAACCGTCCGCCCTTGAATTGCGTTTTACATCCGAGTGTACCTTAAAATGTCCCTTAACCAAGCGAGGGAGAGTGATGATCGGAGGCAACGTCCTTGGTGGAAATCTTGAAGATTAACTTAAAAACAACCAACCTAAAGCTATCAATGTACCTAGTAAGCCAACGTATCTAGCTAGTGTCGTGGAATTATTGGTCCAATAATGTGGGAAGCTTGTGAAGGCTACCCGAAACGTTTGACAAAAGTTAAACAATTTAAAGGCAATGATTCCAAATAATAGAGTGTTGGAGAATGTGGGAATGTGATGAAAGAAATAAAAGCTGAAATAAACATTTTCTACTATTATTTTGACATTTCACATTCTTAAAATAAAGTGATCATAATTGACCTAAGACAGGGAATTTTTACTTGGATTAATGTCAGGAATTGTGAAAAACTGAGTTTATATGTATTTGGCTAAGGTGTATGTAAACTTGACTTCAACTGTACCTTCCTAATACAGGTACATGTCTAGTGGTTCCTATCAATGATTAACTAATGAGCATGTCCAATAGCCTTCACAAGACCAGGCTAATGTAACTATCAATGATTAACTAATGTGCATGTGTAACAGTTTAACTTTACGTCCGTCCCTCGCCCCGACCCGGGCGCGAACCAGGGACCCTCTGCACACATCAACAACAGTCACCCAAGTCTCAGAGCAAGTGACGTAACGATTGAAAGGCTATTAGCGCGTACCACCGCTAACTAGCTAGCCATTTCACATCCGTCACACATGTCCAATAGCCTTCACAAGACCAGGCATGACCCCGAATGGTTAAGCCTGTATTGACTCAGCTTGCACATACACATTGGTTCTGCTTACACATATACTAATGGTTAACCCTATATCGATTCTGCTTACTTACTACTAAGAAAACAGTATAGGTACTGGAAAATCCCCAACTAGCACTCCTGTCAGCTAGCTAGCTACAGTTACCATAGCTGGCTAGTAGTTTTATAGTTTGGTCATTTATTCCAATACATTTCAGAATTGCACTCCTCACTACAAAACTAAGCCAATTTGCCAACACTAATATATATATTTTAATTTGCAAACTAGCTTCAATTTTTTACTGAGATACCGAAATGCTGGTTGTTGATTAAATTTGACACTTAGCGGCCACCAGAGTTTGACATGTGACTACAGTTTGCAATGACTTGTGGGTCAAATCAACCCCGCAAGTGACCAAAGTTGTTCACTCGCTCCTTCAAGCTAAATCGAGGGCCAACGTTAGGGATTAGACCTCCTAAAATGGAACATCAAACTGCATCCGGTTTCGACAGGGATACCCGAGGGAAAAACAACGCGTTTGGACTGCAGCCATTTCTTTTCTTTGTTAGAACGGCACTTGAATATCTGGTTAAATAATGGCTAATATGTAAGAAATTAGTGAAGGAATGTGAACACTTAGGGAGGAAGGATAGAATTAGGTTAAAGTCACAGATTCCTAAACATGATTGTATGAACTGCTTAATTTTGCTGGACCCCAGGAAGAGTAGCTGCTGCGTTGCAGCTAATGGGGATCCATAATAAATACTGTAATGAAACAAGCTGGGAGCAGGTCTCGAAACCCTCGACCTTCTAGCCCGAAGTCCAGCGCGCTATCGAATGCCGCAAAAGAATGCTCGAGCGGCAGAGTCGCATCCGCGCTTATAAACCCAGGGTCGTTACAATACAACTGATATAGTTGTAGGCTCTTTTTAAAATTTAACTAGTTAAGTCCGATATAGAAAAAAAATCTTATTTAGAATCACGGCATATGAACAGTGGATTAACTGACTTGTTCAGGGACAGAACACAGATGTTTACATTGTCAGCTCGGGGATTCGGTTACTGGCCCACACGCTCTAACCACTAGGCTACCTGCCGCCCAAACAGAACACAGCAATGTGGAGGTTCAAAGATGATGAAAACTAAGCCTAGACATTTTATACAACACACCGGGCATATAATGTTAAAACCAGACTTACCCGATCCATTGTGGAAGCTACTGTTTCTTTGTATGATATGAACTGTCGCCGCTTGCTGTCCGCATAATTTGTTGTTTTCTTGTTCTTCTTTAAGGTTTAATGGCAGACTACACCTATTGCCGCCACCTACTGTACGGCGGGTGAACAACAAATACAAATATCCATCCAAATTATTTACATCGTAGGTAAAGAATTCATGCAGTACATCTCTCCATAATTGTGTCAAATCTTCATGAATTTGTTCCATTATAAATCAGATTCTTTACATGAATACCATTAAAAAAAGATGCAACACTGTTTCTGGGTGGTGATTACAATTGGTTCAATTTTAATGTATCTATTTTTTTAACTTCATGTAGTGGTTGGCAGGGTAATATGAATGAATAATTTTATTAAAAACTTCCTTAATTGTGTTAGTAAGTACGTATGTGTGAGACAACATATTTATCAATAAAACGATTTCAATAAGGCATGACATTAGGTATATACGATAAGATACAAAATCCTGTTGATACAAGGCAAGTATCGCTATGTTGTTGAATGGACCAAAACAAAAACAAATCTTTACTACTATTGAGTCAACAGCGGTAATCTAAGGTAGGTTCTGAGGGTCTTAACATGTTCCTGAATAWTAAAGCAACACCTGAGGGAATGGAGACTAAAACAATTGTAAATTCTTTAGGCGTTGTAGGGATCTTGTAAAGTGATAAGAATGAGTCATAATAAGACCCTCTGCATTTACAAGTTGTCTCACCAATAGGATATTATTTCTGAACCAATATTCTAAAAACAAAGATTTATTGTTACACAATATGTGCTGATTATTCCAGATATAATATACGTGTGGAGAGAAATTATGCTTCTAAATGAAGGACCATGACTCGAAAACCTGACAATGAAAAGAAGAGTTTCACTGGAACTTTGTCAATAGCAAACCAACATGAAGTTAAGGCCACCAAAAGTAGAAAAGACATGATGGGGAATGCAGTTCCACATAGAAGTGGGTCTTCTTAGTAAGTGCTTTATCAAATTGATCTTAAAAGTATTATTTAAGGGAGGAATGTCCAGAAATTCAGCCCACCATACTCATAAGTGTTCAATGCAACAGTTTCCTAATGTGACGGTGACGGTTTCTCCACAGAAAGTTAAAAAGCATCTGGTCTGTAGAAAGGGTTTTACATGGAACCCTAAAAAGTTCTACCTGGAACCAAAGAGGTTCTACCTGAAACTCAAAAGGGTTCACCTATGGGGACAGCTGAAGAACCCTTTAAGGTTCTAGATAGCACCTTTATTTCTAAGAGTGTAGTGCTGCTACGCCCACTCTTCTACAACACTTCAACCGTCCAAATAAATGATGTCATGGAGCATCACCATGGCGATGATGATTTGTGAGACGTCATTGGGTCGACAATCCCCAATAGTGACTTAATGACATTTGGAGTTCCTGACATCATTTGTTTGGCTTCTAACTGTTAGAGAGGATGGCTGCATCTGAAATGTCACCTGACAGTATATAAGGAATAGGATGCCAGTTCAGACACAGACTATGTGTAGGTCTATTCTATTCTGGTGGATGGATGGTGTAATAGACTGCTCCAATTGGCGTAGCGGTCGAAGGCACTGCATCTCAGTGCAAGAGTCGTCACTGTCATCCCTGGTTTGAATCCTTGCTGCATCACATCCGGCCGTGATTGGGAGTCTCATTGGGCGGCATACAATTGGCCCAGCGCCGTTCAGGTTTGGCCGGTGTAGGCCGCCATTGTAAATAAGAATTTGTTCTTAACTGACTTGCCTAGTTAAATAAAGGTAAAACATATATAATTTTTTTTTAAATGAACATGGTAATCTGCCTAGATACAATTATCACTTACCTGATTGGTTATGTTACCCTTTCTATGAGCTTAAAATATAAACACCAACTTGAAAGGTACTGTTCACTTGAATGTTAATCATGTCAGCACGGTGTAARAGCCATTTACAGCATTTTTTGTTCATTTTTCTTCCTCTTCCCCAGTCCACTTAAACTTTTCTTATTTATTTCCCATTAGCTTCACCCGAGTACCCCCTAGTGGCTGGAAAACAACTGTATTAAGCCTCTTACAGTTAATCCTGTGACCTCTGAACTTTGATACGTTGATAGAACGTGCTGCCTCAAACATGCCCCTACTACCATGTTTTGGATTAGTAAAATTTCCCAAATGAGCTCCTCTCTCCTGTCCAGTTGTTATTATTAGTTGTTCTATAGGTGATAAAACCTAAAATACTACAAATGGATTCAAAAGAACAAACGCGTGGATTGTAAATGGAGCAGCCATCCACTGTCAGGAAGAACATACAGAACTTCTGCAGAAGATATTAGCCCAGAGAACAGTAGCGATGGAAAATGGCTACTATGCAAGGCGGACAAGTGGACGAGTACAAAGAATCGTGGGAGGATTTTGAATGCCATCTTGAGATTTTGGAGCTATGGATGTTTGCAAATGACATTAAAGACGACAAGAATGTCAGTGTGTTTCTTTCTGTGATCGGTGCTGAGACATATGGACTATTAATAAATCCTCTTGAGAATACAGGGGGTGCTGTTTCAACTTCGACATTTTGCGTCTCCAAATTAAACTGCCTCGTACTCAATTCTTGCTCGTACAATATGCATATTATTATTACTATTGGATAGAAGACAAATTCTAGTTTCTAAAACCGTTGAAATTATGTCTGTGGGTGGACCAGAACTCAATCTACAGCGAAAATCCTGACATGACTTGCGAAGCTCTGAAACCTAAGCTCTGATCTGGGTTCAGTTTTTAAGCCTGTGTATATGCTATGGCTGGAAATGAACTGCACCCGCCTTCCCCTGGATGTCAGTAACCAATGAGAAGTGGAATGGGCTCTCTCCGTTTTTCTCAGAGTTTATAAGGGGATGGAGTGACGTGACCATTCCTTTCGACCCGCCGCCAGGACGCAGGAGGGAATCGGATTTGCATGCTCAAAAGCACTAGTTATCGAACAAAGATATATCCGTCTGTGATTTAATTCGTTATAGGTGTTAGAAACATCATAACGAAGTTATTTGAAACCGATTTTTATCAGTTTATGCGAGTATATTGCTAATTTTCTGAATTTTCTTATTATTGAGTTTGAGGAAATGGACATGTGTGTGCGACAGAGCTACTGTTATCAGCTCATTCTAAAGGTGAAGGGGACGTTTTACAACAAAGCAACCATTTTTTGGAGAAAGGACACTTTGCCCAAGATACTGATGGAAGCTCGACCAAAAGTAAGAACTATTTATGATGTTATTTCGTATTTATGTGGAAAAATGTAATCGTGTTTGATCAGCATGTTTGCAGGCACTGGTCTGGCTGCAACGCATACTATATGTCTAGTAACGTTAATTTAAAAAATCCACGACAGCGATTGCATTAAGAACTAATTTATCTTTCAATTGGTGTCCAACTTATATTTTTTAGTCAAGTTTATGAATAGTTTTTTTTATTTATAATAGGCGCTAATCCAAGATGGCGCCGGCTGGAATGCATGCAATGTTTTGACAGATTACATCGATTTATGCTGCTAAATATGCACATTTTCGAACAAAAGCTATATGCATTGTGTAATATGATGTTACAGGACTGTCATCTGAAGAATTCTGAGAAGGTTAGTGAACAAATTAATATATTTTGGTGGCGATAACGATATCGCCCCTTTTGCATGGATTCAATGCTGGGGTGATGTTAGCTCATGTGGTATGCTAATATAACGATTTATTGTGTTTTCGCTGTAAAACACTTAGAAAATCTGAAATATTGTCTGGATTCACAAGATGTTGGGCTTTCATTTGCTGTAGGCTGTGTATTTTTCAGAAATGTTTTAAGATGAGTAATTATTTATTTGACGTTGGTCTCTGTAATTATTCTGGCAGC
The DNA here is from genome assembly GCF_002910315.2 of Salvelinus sp. IW2-2015. Classification (NCBI taxonomy): domain Eukaryota; kingdom Metazoa; phylum Chordata; class Actinopteri; order Salmoniformes; family Salmonidae; genus Salvelinus; species Salvelinus sp. IW2-2015. Next base: position 796,605 of record NW_019942587.1, on the reverse strand, counting down.
TTCGCACTATTTCAGATTGTAGCTGCAATGTAGAACTGTGATTTATACCTGAAAAATGCACATTTTTCTAAAAAACCTATGCTTACCATAAATATGTTATCAGACTGTCATCTTATGAAGTTGTTTCTTGGTTAGTGGCTATATATATCTTTATTTAGTCGAATTAGTGATAGCTTCTGATGGAGTAAAAAAATGGTGGTGTAAGAAAAGTGGTGTCTTTTGCTAACGTGGTTAGCTAATAGATTTACATATTGTGTCTTCCCTGTAAAACATTTTAAAAATCAGAAATGATGGCTGGATTCACAAGATCTGTATCTTTCATCTGGTGTCTTGGACTTGTGATTTAATGATATTTAGATGCTTGTATTTACTTGCGACGCTATGCTAGGCCATGCTAGTCAGCTTTTTTACTGTGGGGGGTGCTCCCGGATCCGGGTGAGTACCAAGTAAAAGCTAAAAGAGACTGATCACACCTGATACACCAAGTACTTTGCAGTACTTGGTGTATGGCCAGGCACGACTCCATGGCCAAGGCACGACTCTAACACCATCATTAAGTTTGCAGACGACAACAGTGGTATTCCTGATCACCGACAACGACGAGACAAGCCTGTAGGGAGGAGGTCAGAGACCTGACCGGGTGGTGCCAGAATAACCACCTATCCCTCAACGTAACCAAGACTAAGGAGATGATTGTGGACTACAGGAAAAGAAGGACCGAGCACGCTCCATTCTCATCGAGGGGCTGTAGTGGAGCAGGTTGAGAGCTTCAAGTTCCTTGGTGTCCACATCACCAACAAACTAGAATGGTCCAAACACACCAAGCAGTCGTGAAGAGGGCACGACAAAGCCTATTCAGAGGAGGCCCTAAAAATTGACAAAGACCCCAGGCACTCCGGTCTCAGACTGTTCTCTCTACTACCGCATGGCAAGTGGTACCGGAGTGCCAAGTCTAGGACAAAAAGGCTTCTCAACAGTTTTTACCCCCAAGCCATAAGACTCCTGAACAGGTAATCAAATGGCTACCCGGACTACATACTACCTCAATTGGCCCGACCAACCAGTGCTCCCGCACATTGGCTAACCGGGCTATCTGAATTGTGTCCTGGCATCCACCACCCGCCTATCCCTCTTTTTTACGCTACTGCTACTCTCTGTTCACATATATGCATAGTCACTTTAACCATATCTACATGTACATACTACCTAAATCAGCCTGACTAACCGGTGTATATAGCATCGCTACTGTTATTTTTCACTGTCTTTTTACTGTTGTTCTAATTTCTTTACTTACCTATTGTTCACCTAATACCTTTTTGCACTATTAGTTAGAGTCTGTAAGTAAGCATTTCACTGTAGGGTTGTAAAGAACCTGTTGTATTCGGCACACGTGACAAATACACTTTGATTTGATTTGGAGTATGAGGAACTGAAGCTAGTGTTGCTAACTCACTCCAAACCAAAACCTCTTGGTGATTGCGGAGCAATTTAATTTGAAAAAACGTAAGGAGAGTATGTGTCTGATTATGCGTAGCTTTGCGATAGCTGTCAGCTAATTGTGTTTTTGGTCCATATCTAGGAAAGGCATTGAGAGATCAGTTTGTAAGTGGACTGTGCTCTGAAGCTTTGCAGCACAAGATGCTAGCAGAGAAGGTCTAACATTCAGAAAGGCATGTGAGATGGCATAATCAATGGAGTTAGCTTCCAAGAAAAGTAAATGCAGTGAATAAAAATGCTAAAACATTTCCCAGGAGAGGAAAAGGACAGTTCAAGGGCAGGAATGACAATGGAGAGAAACAGTATAAAAATAATGACACAAGGCAAGAGAATTCTGGTCAGCAACTGTCGGGTTAGGTTCCTTGTTCCTTGTCAATCATTGGCTTATTGGTGAAATCAGCAGTCAGATAATTGTATTCTTTAAGTGAACCAATCGAACCTTTATTAATGCAATTGAAGACAGATGTTAACAATGGGAACTCAGCATGTGTGTCTGAGTAAGTTCTGCAACCAATCAAAGGGTGCAGCTGATTATATACCTGTGATCACTCCTGGTGGTGTGATACCTACATCAATGTATATGTGCAGCAATAAGCTGAGGTTACCTGATAAGGTAACCTAGTACAGTAGCTTCTCGGAATTCTAAGTATCATTAGAATTTTCCACTGTCAGACGAGATCAAAGTGTCAAACCAGACATTGTTTACATCTCAGCTCTGTACGTTGTTCCGGTCTGACTCAAGCCTAGCCTGCAGGCACATTCTTTCAACAGCGAGAGCATAACACAAAGACTAATATAGATGCTTGTGCAACGTATAGTGTCAGAGTTTTAGACACACAGCAACAGTATCTATTATAAGGCCTGCAGCAGAACTAATGAATATTAAGGTCCCCTTAATCACTAATGGGGAGGGTCTCGGAGACCCTTCCCCTACACAACCATGCTCAGGTGCAGAGAAAACATTCTGCTCATGGTTGAAGATTCAAAAATAAGAAATGCATGTCTGTTCTAAAGTTGGACATTGCCTCTGCATGTAGGAACCGCAGAGCAGGACAGAAACAGTATGTTGATGCTGCTGAGAGCAATGCAAGAGTAAGGAGGATGATTCAAATCAAATCAAATTGTATTTGTCACGTGCTGAAAACCACAGGTGTAGTAAACCTTACAGTGAAATGCTGAATACAACAGGTGTAGTAAAACTTACAGTGAAATGCTGAATACAACAGGTGTAGTAAACCTTACAAGTGAAATACTGAATACATACAGGTTGGTGTAACCTTACAGTGAAATACTGAATGCAACAGGTGTAGTAAACCTTACAGTGAAATACTGAATACAACAGGTGTAGTAAACCTTACAGTGAAATACTGACTTACAAGCCCTTAACCAACAGTGAAGTTGTAAGAAAAATGAATGTTAAGTAAAAAAAAATAGAACAAATAATGAAGGAGTAGCAGTAAAATAACATTAGTGAGGCTATATACAGGGGGTACCGGTACAGAGAATCAATGTGCAGGGGCACCGGTTGGTTGAGGTAATTGAGGTAATATGTAAATGTAGGTAGAGTTAAAGTGACTATGCATAGATAGTAAACAGAGTAGCAGCAGCGTAAAGGGGGTCAATAGTCTGGGTAGCCATTTGATTAGCTGTTCAGGAGTCTTATGGCTTGAGGGTAGAAGCTGTTAAAAAGCCTTTTGGACCTAGACATGGCGCTCCGGTACCGCTTGCCGTGCGGTAGCAGAGAGAACAGTCTAKGACTAGTGTAGCTGGAGTCTTTGACCATTTTTAGGGCCTTCCTCTGACACCGCCTGGTATAGAGGTCCTGGATGGCAGGAAGCTTGGACCCAGTGATGTACTGGACTGTACGCACTACCCTCTGTAGTGCCTTGCGGTCGGAGGCCGATGGTGCAGCTATAGAACATTTTGAGGTTCAGAGGACCCATGCCGAATCTTTTCAGTCTCCTGAGGGGGAATAAGATTCAAAGTTGTTTGAATTGTATACAGTTTACACTACTTCCAATGGGAAAAAGGGCGTTACAATGAATGTGACATTGGATGTAAAGGATTTGGACATGCAGTTAGACACAGAGGCCGCTGTCTCTCTGGTCTCGGAACTGTGTTACCATGATGCTCTGACTCACCTGCCGTTAATTAAAGAAAACGCAGTGAGAAAATTCCTTTGCTGGGTGAGACGATTCCTTTGCGAGGTGAGAACTTTCCTTTGCGAGGTGAGAACATTCCTTTACGAGGTGATAATCGACAGCCATTCAAAGTGGTTGGAAGTTTTTCACATAACTTCAATGACGTCAACGAACTTKATCGAAAACCTGCTGTTTGCAGCCTATGGATTGTGATAAATTGTCTCTGATAATGGACCCCAGCTGGTCTCTTCTGATTTCTAACAATTCCTAAAAAACAATGGAATCAAGCAGACCCTTCCTGCTTACCATCCTGCCTCGAATGGTGCAGCAGAAAGGTCAGTCCAGATAGTAAAGCGAGCTCTGAAAAAAAACATTTGAGGACAATAGACAATCTACTGTCTTTCTCAAGCATCGCTGAGCCAATGTTCCGCAGTACCCCCCCCCCCCTCCCCCCCCCCCCCCACAGAGTCACATGTCGGACCCCCGCTGAGCTCTTCCTGCCTGAAGCGCTAGATCAGAACACTCTTCAACCTACTCTGACCTGACTTAGCTAAAACAGTGGAAGAAAAACATGCCAAACAAAAGAAACACCATGACCATGGTAGACTACACCTTTGAGTTTTCCAGGAGGAAGAACAAGTGTGACAGGGAAAGAGAAATGGATTCAGGCGACAGTAATCTGAGACTGGGACCTGTGATTTACCTCATTCAGGACGGAAAGAGAAAACATTTAAATCATTGTGTAGATTTATTGTTTGGCCTCATTAAATAAAGCTGATTATATTGTGTTATTTAATACATGGAGCGTACTAAGTGAAATCAAGCACGGGCACATATTTTTGTTTAAAAAGGGATGATTTAACCCAGAATCATTCTCATGATAAATGATATTTATTTAAAAAAACATTTTACTAAAAATCAAAACAATTACAATGTTAATTGCATGAGTGTATGAAGGGCCCGATTCAGACTTGAGATATGTAGATGTAACATGGACTTAAGTCAATAAAATGTGGACATTAGGCAATATTTTGGACTTAAGTCGATGTTAAGTCCTTTACTATAGGGTGTATAGTCTTGTGCATTAATGAAGTTACAGAAATTATTTCCCAGTTTGTTGTGCCATGACCCATGACACCCTACAACATTATGGGCAGCATTTTCCTCTCGCTAAAACACACGCAAAGAGCTAAAACAAAACCTGCACAATGACGAGTTGGTATTTATCTTGCTCCCATTCAGATAACAAAGCAAAGCTTTAAGCCATAGCTCAGTCTCAAGCCATGAGCCTGCGACCCATGTAGAAATTGTCCCAGACCTATATTATATATAATATATATATTATATCAAACCCTATAGTAGACTCTATAGTATACTATATTAAACGCTACAGTATACCCTATAGTACATGCTATGAAGGTTGGCTTAAAACTTCTTATGGCTGCATCCTGCTACCGGGATCAATATGACAGCAGCCAGAGAAAGTGCCGGGCGCCAAATTCAAACAACAGAAATCTCATAATTAAAATTCCTCAAACATACATGTGTCTTATATAATTTTAAAGGTATTCTTGTTGTTAATCCCACCAAAGTGTCCGATTTCAAATATGCTTTTCAGCGAAAGCACTACAAACGATTATGTTAGGTCACCATCAAACCACAATAAGCACAGCCATTTTTCCAGCGAAAGATAGCAGTCAGGAAAAGCAGAAATAGAGATAAAATGAATCACTAACCTTTGATATTTCTTCATCAGATGACACTCATATGACTTCATGTTACACAATACATGCATGTTTTGTTTGATAAAGTTCATATTTATAACAAATCATATATACACCGCTTACATTCACTAGTTCCAAAAACATCAAATGATTTTGCATAGCCACATCGTTTCAACAGAAATTCTCATCATAAATGTAGATGATAATACAAGTTATACACATGGAATTATAGATATACCTCTCAATGCAACGCTGTCAGATTTAAAAAAAACTTTACGGAAAAAGCAATCATGCAATAATCTGAAACGGAGCTCAGAACAATAGCCAAATTAGCCGCCATGTTGGGGTCAACAGAAACCAGAAAATACATGATAAATGTTTCCTTACCTTTGATGAACTTCATCAGAATGCAGTCCTATGAATCCCAGGTCCACAATAAATGCTTGATTTGTTCGATAATGTCCGTTATTTATGTCCAATTAGCTACTTTGGTTAGCGCTTTTGGTAAACAATTCCAAAGTCACAAAGCGCCTCCACTATACGTGACAAATGTCCAAAAGTTCCGTAACAGTCAGTAGAAACATGTCAAACGATGTACTGAATCAATCTTTAGAATGTTGTTAACATACATCTTGAATAACGTTCCAACCGGAGAATTAGATTGACTTCAGAAAGAGCGGTGGAAAAGACGTCCTCCTCATGTGAAGATGCATGGTGAATGCGTGATCACTCGTGGCAGTGATTACTCATTCCTGTCTCCTTCGGCCCCCCTTCACATTAGTCATCAGACAAAGTTCTGTTGACTGTCGACATCTAGTGGAAGCCGTAGGAAGTGAAAACTCATCCATATCTCGCTGTAATTTCATTGAGAGCTTGGTTGAAAATCTGCCACCTCAGAAAAAATTCAAACAGGAAGTGGAACTTCTCAGGTTTTTGCCTGCCATATGAGTTCTGTTATACTCACAGACATAATTCAAACAGTTTTAGAAACTTCAGAGTGTTTTCTATCCAATATGAATAATAATATGCATATATTAGCAACTGGGACTGGGGACAGCGCGTTTAATATGGGCACCTCTGTGCACCTTTCATCCAAGCTACTCAATACTGCCCCTGCAGCCATAAGAAGTTAATTAAGTGTTATTACCTTAAYAATTCAAGTGCAGTATGCCTGTCCATAATGCAACTTTGCTTGAAACTTCTTGTGTTCAGAGTGCATCCAAAATGGCACTTATTCCTTACATAGTGCACTAGAGGGAACAAGGTACCATTTGGAACATTTCTACATCTGGTGAAATGTCTAATTGTTCTGTTGTAGTATCACAGAACAATGACACAGATATTTCACCGGATGTAGAAATGTGAAGCATCCGCTTGGCGTTTCCAAATATGGTAGTGAGAGGAAGCCCATCCTGAATTCAGGTCTTGTTGTGTTCAGGTCTGTTGATTGTGGTCTTTTTGGTTCTGGGTTTGTTGACTGTGGTATATAGCACAGAGGGGTCCTCCCAAGCTTCTTGTGCCGGAGGTCTGWTATTTATTTATTTTTGTTGAACCTTTATTTAACTAGGCAAGTCAGTTAAGAACAAATTCTTATTTACAATGACGGCCTACCCCGGACGACGCTGGGCCAAWTGTGCGCCGCTCTATGGGACTCCCAATGACGGCCGGATGTGATACAGCCTGGATGAAAGGAGATGCAACATGTCATCAATCTTCACTTCTGGGGTCTCATTTTAAGTCATCATGTAGATGTTAATACATTTAAACCAAACAACTGCTGGTCTGCATAACATAGAAGTGTTGTATGCATTCCTAACTGTCAAGCACACGTACCATCTAATTAAAAGATTATCTGAGATGTAATGGATTGACTTGTTCACCAGGTGGCAGCAGTGGGGTGGTTGAATTTCACATCATCAAACTGGACATCGTCATCCTCTTTCTTGGGTAGGTGCAGTTGGACAGGGGAGTACAGAGGCACTTCCTGGTTATTAAGAGAGGTGGACATTGGTGTAGTGAACTTCACCCTGCTCGTCTGTGCTGCAGTACGGACCATGGCCATGCCTGAGACGTTGTCATAAACTGGACTATGTCTCCCTGGAGGAGAAAAGACAGATCAATATACCTTGGGACTATTCATTGGTTCCACTGTGCCAGGCAAGATTAATCAAGCACTGATAAAAAAGATCTGAATGAAAATAAATACATTTTGACCTCAACTCACCTGTCCATTCCCTGCTGTGACCCTTGTCAGATTTGGAGGCTTTCTTCATGTGTTTTTACACAAATGAATGAACCAGTCATTGAATAACAATTACGTTGATAACAAATCAAAATGATAAAGTAGAAGATAAGTCTTAGAAAGATGCTCACCTGAACCACATGAAGCCAGAGAGACAGAAGATGAGAACCACAACTACATTTCCAATAGCAGCATTCTTCTGTATGGCCAATCAGCTGCACTAAAACCTGGTAAAGGGTTTTACAATAAATATGTCTAGATCTTTTTGGAGCATACTTATTCCAGAAGAGACCTCTGGTCCAAATAAAAAACAACATATAAAAGAAGTGAGAAGCAGATAATGGATTAGACACCTTCTATTGTTGAAACATTATTCTACATTATTTAATGGATAATATGAGTTATTTAAATAAGATACAGCTCTGAACACCCCACTCCACCACACACACACAGCACTCCTACACCAATATGCTTGATACTTATGGATCCAGAGCTGCATATTATGCTACACAGGTTACCATGGTAATCAGACTTAGTTAACTGATAGAGAATGGGAGTTGGATGACTCTTCACAAGATGTTTTCTATTAAACTTTATTTAGGGATCTGGAACCGGTGCCGGAGAGGAGGGAGATGAAAGACGACATGTTTGTGCTTTCTGGTGGTTTTTCAGTGATGCTGAATGAGCAACGCTCTTTCCACATAGACAGGAGTAAGGCTTCTCTCCAGTGTGTATTCACTGGTGTGTTGTCAGGTTGAAATCTAGAGCAAAACTCTTTCCACACTGATCACAGCTATAAGATTTCTCTCCTGTGTGTATTCGCTGGTGTATAGTCAGGTCTCCTGAATGACTGAAGCTCTTCCCACACTGATCACAGCTATAAGGCTTCTCTCCTGTGTGTATGCGTTGGTGTGTAGTCAGGTGGTCTGATTTCCTGAAGCGCTTCCCACACTGATCACAGCTATAAGACTTTTCTCGAGTGTGTATGCATTGGTGTGTAGTCTGGGCTCCTAATTGATTGAAGTGTTTCCCACAATCAAAGRAGGGGTAAGGGCTCTCCCCTGTATGAATTCTCTGATGAGATTTTAAGGTTTTAGATGCAGCGAAACTCTTCCCACACTGAGAGCAGTGGTACGGTTTCACACCGGTGTGAATCCACTGGTGAAATTTAAATTCCTTCTGTTTAGCAAAACTCTTCCCACAGTCAGAGCAGCAGTGGTGAGGTTTCTTCCCTATACCTCTATGCTGGTGATTCTTGAGGTGTTCTGATCTGGAGATACTCTTCTCTTTCATGTCAGCATCATGATGATGTTGAGGCTCCCCAGATGATAAGCCCCTCTGTTACGCACGCCTCTATAAGAGGGAACGCAACTCCCTGCTACAACTCAACTCTCTGAAGTGCAAGAGGTATGGACTGTAGGTGCGAGTAAGGATGACACAAAAGCAGAATTTACCGTTTACTAGGATTTATTTCCGTACACAGTAATATGGGGAAAAGGGGCTGGACGGAACCAAAGCAAAGAAAGTAAATATCAAAGCTCCCCCTCTCCTATCTAACCTGCCTACCCACTTAACTTACCTAACTTGCACCACCTGGTGCCCTAACCAAAATACAGGGGTGGTCCGCCCAGGTCTTACCTAGTGTGCCTAGACAGTAAATATACTACGGGTATATGTATGCCCGCGGGCCTCTTGCCTAAGCACTCCCAAAGTGCCTTCTCCTTCCCCCCTGGGAACAAATGAAACAGAATAATTATTAACAATTTCACAAACACTCAGAAACACAGGACATAGCAAAGCTGCTACCAACAACAACTAACACAGTACATAACACTTTCTGATACACAACCAACACTATATCACAATCTAATTCTCCAGCAAGGATCTCAGCCTGCCTATCATCTCTCTCTCTCTCTCTAATGATCTCTCCAAAATGTTCAATTCTATCTCTGATCTCTTCTCCTTCTCTCTCTAATGATCTCTCCAAAACATTCAATCTCCCTCTAATCTCTCCTCTTTCTCTCTCTTTCTGAACAGAACACTGGTCTTTATATCTTCAGGTGGCAATGGTGATTAGATCAGCTGCTTCTTGACGAGGGCGGGGGCCAGCTCTCCAATCATCAATTAGCTGCTTGGGGAGTTTTCAGGAATCTATCTCCTGAAACACACTCAAACACTCAAATACAAAAGCTACAACACAGAAACTGGGAACGTAACACCCTCCTACTGAGAAGACAACGATTAGGGATGTTCCCTGTGAAACAAAGACATTGAATAGTTAGGTTTTGCAAATATGTGTAACGATTGTTCTCCTCCTCGTCTGAGGAGGAGCATGGATCGGACCAAAACGCAGCGTGTTGTGAAGACATAATTACTTTATTTAAACAAGACGAACACGAAGCACACTTGATAGATTACAAACAATAAACGACGTAGACCGACCTGAACATGAAAACTTACAAAAAACACGAAGAACGCACGAACAGGAACAGACTAGACAAACGAAACAGTCCCGTGTGGTACATACACTGACACGGAAGACAATCACCCACAAACAAAGTGAGAACAGCCTACCTTAATATGGTTCTCAATCAGAGGAAATGTAAAACACCTGCCCCTGATTGAGAACCATATCAGGCAAATACAATTAACCCAACATAGAAACACATAACATAGAATGCCCACCCAGCTCACGTCCTGACCACTTAAACACATACTAAACAAAGGAAATAAGGTCAGGAACGTGACAGTACCTTCCCCCCCCCCTCAAGATGCGGACTCCGCCCGTAAAACCTGAACCTATAGGGAGGGTTTGGGTGGGCATCTGTCCACGGTGGCGGCTCTTGGCTCTGGACGTTGTCCCCACCCCACCATAGTCAATCCCCGCTTCCGTAGCTTCCTCCCAATGGCCACCCTCCAAATTAACCCACCTGGATTAAGGGGCAGCTCCGGACTGAGGGGCAGCACCGGACTGAGGGCAGCTCCGGACTAGAGGCAGTCCGGACTGAGGGGCAGCTCCGGACTGGCTGACGGCTCTGGCTGCTCATGGCTGGCTGACGGCTCTGGCTGCTCAGCTGGCTGACGGCTCTGGCGCTCATGGCTGGCGGACGGCTCGGCGTCTGGCTGCGGACGGCTGGCGGCTCATGGCTGGCGACGGCTCTGGCGGCTCATGGCTGGCGGACGGCTCTGGCGGCTCATGGCTGGCGGACGGCTCTGGCGCTCATGCTGGCGGACGCTCTGCGGGCTCCCGTCGCGGACGGCTCTAGCGGCCCCCCGTGGCGGGACGGCTCTAGCGGCCCCCGTCTGGCGCGGCGCTCTAGCGCCCCCGTCTGGCGGACGGCTCTAGCGGCCCCCGTCTGGCGGACGGCTCTAGCGGCTCCCGTCTGGCGGACGGCTCTAGCGGCTCCCGTCTGCGCGGACCTCTAGCGGCTCCCGTCTGGCGGGACGGCTCTAGCGGCCCCGTCTGCGGACGGCTCTAGCGCCCCCGTCGTGCGACGGCTTCTAGCGGCCCCCGTCTGGCGGACGGCTCTAGCGGCCCCCGTCTGGCGGACGCTCTAGCGGGCTCCTGTCTGGCGGACGGTCTAGCGGCTCCTGTCTGAGGCTAGACGGCTCTGAAGGCTCAGGACAGCACGGGCGGCTCTGAAGGCTCAGGACAGACGGGCGGCTTGAAGGCTCAGGACAGACGGGCGGCTCTGAAGGCCAGACAGAGGTCAAGGATCAGGACAGACGGGCGGCTCTGGAAGGCTCAGGACAGGCGGGCGGCTTTGAAGGCTCAGGACAGACGGGGCTTTGAAGCTCAGGACAGACGGGCGGCTGTGAAGCTCAGGACAGACGGCAGCGCAGCGGCGCTTGGCAGACGGACAGCTCAGACGGCGTTGGGCAGACGGGCAGTTCAGGCGCCGCTGGGCAGATGGCAGACTCTGGCCGGCTGGAGGCACACTGTAGGCCTGTGCGTGGTGCCAATGGAAAGGTACCGGGCTAAGGACACGCACCTTAAGGCTAGTGCGGGAGCAGCAACAGGACGCACAGGAGGCTTGGTGCGTGGTGCCGAACTGTGTTACCGGGCTGGAGACACGCACCATAAGGCTAGTGCGTGAGGAGAACAGGCTTGGAGCGCACAGGAGGCTGGTGCGGGTGCCGAACTGGTGGTACCGGGCTGGAGACACGCACCATAAGGCTAGTGCGTGGAGGAGGAACCGGCTCTGGAGACGCACAGGAGGCTTGGTGCGTGGTGCCGGAAACTGGTGGTACCGGGCTGGAGACACGCACCATAAGGCTAGTGCGTGGAGGAGAACAGGCTCTGGAACGCACAGGAGGCTTGGTGCGTGGTGCCGGAACTGGTGGTACCGGGCTGGAGACACGCACCATAGGGCTAGTGCGTGGAGGAGGAACAGGGCTCTGGAGACGCACAGGAAGCCTGGTGCGTGATGTTGGCACTGGTGGTACTGGGCTGGGGCGGGGAGGTGGCGCCAGATATACCGGACAGTGCAGGCGTACTGGCTCCCTTGAGCACCGCGTCTGCCCAACCTTACCTGGTTGTATGCTCCCCGTAGCCCGACCAGTGCGGGGAGGTGGAATAACCCGCACTGGGCTGTGTTGGCGAACCGGGGACACCATGCGTAAGGCTGGTGCCATGTATGACGGCCCGAGGAGACGCACTGGAGACCAGACGCGTTGAGCCGGCTTCATGGCACCTGGCTCAATGCCCAATCTAGCCCGACCAGTGCTGGGAGGTGGAATAACCCACACCGGGCTATGCACACGTACAGGAGACACCGTGCGCTCTACCGCATAACATGGTGTCTGCCCGTACTCTCGCTTCCCACGGTAAGATCGGGAAGTTGGCACAGGTCTCCTACCTGACTTCGCCACACTACCCTTTATCCCCCCCCCCAAGAAATTTTTGGGCTTGACTTACAGGCTTCCTACCGCGTCGTCGTGCTGCCTCCATTCGCCGGTATCCCTCCTCACACTGCGCCAGAGAATCCCAGGCGGGCTCCGGCCTTCTCCCCGGGTCGATCGCCCACCTGTCGATCTCCTCCCACGTAGTGTAGTCCAGATTTTGCTCCTGCTTCCGTGTTTCCTCCTCATACCGCCGCCTCTCGGCTTTAGCTGCCTCCAGCTCTTCACGAGGGCGGCGATATTCTCCAGGTTGTGCCCATGGTCCTTTACCGTRCAGTATTTCCTCCCATGTCCAGAAATCCTGCGATCGCTGCTGCTGCTTTCTCCCACGCTGCTTGATCCTTGGTTGGTGGGTGATTCTGTAACGATCGTCTAAGTCGTCCTCCTCATCGGATGAGGAGAGGCGAGAAGGATCGGACCAATATGCGGCGTTGGTTGAAGACATAATGAATTTATTTAAACAAGACAAACACGAAGCACACTTGATAGATTACAAAACAATAAACGACGTAGACCGACCTGAACATGAGAACTTACAAAAACACGAAGAACGCACGAACAGGAACAGACTAGACAAACGAAACAGTCCCGTGTGGTACATACACTGACACGGAAGACAATCACCCACAAACAAACAGTGAGAACAGCCTACCTTAATATGGTTCTCAATCAGAGGAAACGTAAAACACCTGCCCCTGATTGAGAACCATATCAGGCAAATACAATTAAAACTTCTACTTGCTACGCATCCCGGATCCGGGAGCACCCCCCACAGTAAAAAAGCTGACTAGCATAGCCTAGCATAGCGTCAGAAGTAAATACTAGCATCTAAATATCATTAAATCACAAGTCCAAGACCGAGATGAAATGAACACCTCTTGTGAATCCAGACATCATTTTGATTTTTTAAAATGTTTTACAGGGAAGACACAAATATGTAAATCGATTAGCTAACCACGTTAGCAAAAGACACCACTTTTTTTACTCCACCAGTTTTTTTACTCCATCAATAGCTATCACAAATTCGACAAATAAAGATATATATAGCCACAACCAAGAAACAACTTCATAAGATGACAGTCTGATAACATATTTATTGTATAGCATATGTTTTTTTTAGAAAAATGTGCATATTTCAGGTAAAATTCACAGTTCTACATTGCAGCTGCAATCTGAAATAGTGCCGAAGCTGCCAGATAATTACAGACACCAACGTCAAATACCTAATTACTCATCTTAAAACCTCTGAAAATACACAGCGTACAGCAAATGAAAAGCCCAACTCTTGTGAATCAGCCAATATGTCAGATTTTAAGTGGTTTTACAGCGAAAACACAATATAGCATTATATGAGCTTACCACAATAGCCAGATCACAACCGCATTTACCAGCAGTAAATGTAGCGATCGTAACAACCAGCAAAAGATATATAATTTTACTAACCGTGATATACTTCATCAGATGACAGTCCTGTAACACATATTACACAATGCATATAGGTTTTGTTCGAAAATGTGCATATTAGCAGCACAATCATGGTTATGCAAGTAATCAGTAAAAACATTTAATGCATTCTGGCCGGCGCCATCTTGGAAAGGCACCTAATCTAATCAATAAGTTAATCCTAAACTTGACTAAAAAAATACAGGTTGGACAGCAATTGAAAGATGCATTATTATTAATGCAACGCGTGTTAGATTTTTAAAATTAACGTTACTAGACATACAGTGTGCGTTACAGCCAGACGAGTGCTGCAATTAATGGCGGACAAATACTTTTACATTTTTCCACAGACAACGAATTAACATCATAAATAGTTCTTACTATAGTTGAGCTTCCATCAGAATCTTGGGCAAGGTGTCTTTGTCCAAAAGAATCGTTGCTTGGTTGTAAAACGGCCTCTTCAACTTCGGAATTAGCACTACAATAGCTATGTGGCACAGACATGCCCAATCCTCAAAACGCAATACTAAGGAAATTTCGAAAATAGCAATATACTCGCATAAACTGATATAACTCGGTTTAAAATAACTTCGTTATGATGTTTCTAACACCTATATCGAATTAATCACAGACGGATTTATCTAGGCGATAACGAGAGCTTTTGAGGCATGGCCATCCTGATGTCCTCCTTGCGTCTTGACGAGCGTCGAAAAGAGCGGACTCTTCCATGCCATGGCCTTTTATAGGTCTGAGAGCTACGTAGAAACTCCATTCCCATTCTCATTGGTTACTGACATCCAGGGGAAGGCACGTGCAGTTCATGTCGACCCATAGGATACATACAGAGCTTTAAACTGATCTTGAGAACAGAGCCTCGTTTTCAGACCTTCGCAGTTCCTGTCATGAATTTCGCTGCAGAAAGAGTTCTGGTTCACCACAGAACTAATTCAAACGGTTTTAGAAACTAGAGATTGTTTTCTATCCAACAGTAATAATATATGCATATTATGTACGAGCAAGATTGAGTATGAGGCAGTTTAATTTGGAGACGATATTTTCCAAAGTGGAAACAGCACCCCTGTAGTGAGAAAAGGTTAACCCAACATAGAAACACATAACATAGAATGCCCACCAGCTCACGTCCTGACCACTTAAACACATACTAACAAAGGAAATAAGTCAGGAACGTGACAATATGGGTCCATAAACAGATGGGTCGTTCCATGAAATGAATACCCTTTGCAGTCCTTTGATTTTTTCCAGTAGAAATTGTGCACCAATATTGATTTTTAAATCTCTGTTATATTAAATAGTGCTCTTTAATAATGAACACATGGAGAATTCGACTAATCAGATTATTATGAATTAAAGACTTTCTTAAAGTGACAAGTTTCTGCATTGTGACAAGTCCCTCCGTCAACCCTGTGTCACTTCTAGAAAGATTTTAAACCATCTAATACAATAATTTATCCAAGTTTTACCAACGTTGAGTAAAGTTACATGCGCAGAATTATATGATTATTGTAAATAGTCAATTAGTAATACGGAGTTTGATTTAAGTTGACATCCCTGAAAGAACATTTCCTTAATAAACCTGTTTACATGAAACACTTCTGAAATCAGGCTACTTGAAAATGGCCAATCAAATAAACATTCTACCACAGCGACCATGTTATTTTTTTGAAGCATATTAATTCTGAGTTATGACAAATTTAGTTTGTATGTGAAAACTATTTCTAAGCTGCATACTTTCAGTTTTTCCTGAACTCACTGGACTCGGTCAAAAAGAAGTTAGCTGGCGCTGCTGTGTTAGAACATGCAGATAAAATACACCTCTATAACTCTGATTAAAGTGTTTCATGTCCTAATCATTCTAAAGATTGCTCAGAAAACAGGTGGTTTTAAAGGCGTATGCTTCCTTCTGTTATGACCTTACACCAATTAAGATCAGCAGATAAGGTGTTACATGACTAATGCCAAACTCAGCCTACTGCCATAATCAGTTTAATAGGAAAATTATTAGTGTGCATGTAAAGCACTAGTTATTCTGTTACTTTGACAGTCATTTCAGAACATTATTATTTCATGTAATTAGGGATTCATTTACATCTGTTCCTCATTTTAAGGTCAACCCTGTTTACATGAACTGAACTCTTCTTTTAATTTGGTGAAACTGTTCCTACCTTTTTTGTAGCAAAATGCTTTTTTTATGAAGTTGAACATTGCTCTTTATAACAGAATGTTACAATTAGTTAAAAGAAAAAACTTCTCAAAATTGGGTGGAACAAACAGATATTTAATCAATATATTATCAATCAATTCATTGTTACAGAAGCAGACTGTAGTCAAATACACAACATTTCTTTACTTAATGAAATCACTCTCCATGTTCCTCTTCTCCTCTCTCAGTTCCACTCTGCCCCGGTGTTTTCCTGCAGTCGACCAGACCTGCAGTACGGTACCGGGAGATGTTATGACCTGGGGGACTCCAGGAGGTAGAGTGGAACGCACTAGCCTTGTCCTGTTGGAACAATAAATATTAAACATAGTTAACATTAAACCATATATTGTATTTATTTAGTCTACACTTCTGATTGATTTGGGTCATCCCTAGAATACCTCCTTTTACCTAAAATGTCCAATCGTTCACTACTTCCCACTCATCTAATAGCATTGGGCTGATTGGAGAATGGGCTAGTTTCCACCATATTTCTATACCAGTCATTTCTATCAAACAGCGGAAGAGACAAAGAGAGAGGGATAACTGGGCCTAAAACTGTCTTCTGCCATATTTGATCGAATTTAAATTTCTTAACGATTAGGCTGTTTGGAGAGTATGATAAAAGTAGAACACTTTATATGGGAGTTGTGCCTGGTCGTCACTAGTAACTGCAAACAAAGTCAAACCACGGCCAATTACCATTGATCTTATTAACAACACTTCTAACTTTATGTCTAACCCTGAATAAATAAAAATACGATATTAAAGTTTGACTCTTTGGCAACTAGTCGAAACACGCAATCTGCCCTCTCATTGCTATAATGGTCCCACCTGATCATATTGTGAATTTCCAGTACTTATTTCAGAAGGAGCCAGCAAAACTAGTGCACTCTTATGTGTTCTGGGTCATTAGACACCATTAGACATGCACCTGTCTAGGGTTTGACACAACTGGTTATTCCTGTAACTGTTATGGCCAACTATGTACTGTGCTATGGTTACACCTCTGGGTATTTTCCAGAATAGGGTGTCCCTTTCAGAGGAGTTAGCAGGATGAATGTATGGTTATTCCCGTAGAGTGCCAAGGTCTGTTACTATGGTCCTACATGCATGAACCTGGCTTAAGGCGAGTGCAGGTCTATTCTTGCTATTTCTGTGTTTCTACGGGTTTTCAGCCCTAATATGACGGCAACATGATAACGGTGGCTAAAGCCAGAGGTGATGAGCCATTAAGAGGAGTAACTGAGTGTGACCTGAGGAGAACAAATGTATAAAACGTGTGTGCCAAGACTGGAAGGCAGTTGTATTCATGAACCAGCTCGGCTTTTTTTATGAAGTAATAAGAAGTCTATTTGAACTCACATGCTCCGGTATTTGTGAAATATGATTGACCAAATATTTCCACGACAATCTTGCCTCTCTTCCGATTGCCTTCCATTTTTAGAAGACATTTATTTTCTTTGTTAGAGCAGTCACCTGAGTATTTGGTCAAATAATGGATAATGTGTTCGAAATCATTGAAGGAATGTGAATATGTGCACACTGTGAGGAAGGAGAAATAATTAGGTCATAGTCACAGATTCCTAAACATGATATAGTAGTAGGCTACWTTGTTGAAGAAYAAAAAAAATCCCATCAACTTTTACCGTCATGTTTTTTTTGTCCAGCAGTTTAAWCCCAAACACAGGAATGTGGAAMATCAAAGATGATGAAAACTAGGCCTAGACATTTTATACAACACAGCAGYCATATAATGTTAAAACCAGACTTACCCAATCCATCGTGGYAGCWATTGTTTCTTTGTATGATATGAAATGTTGTAGGCTACAGTACAGTTTGACTACTTTGTTGTATTGTTCAGATAATGACTAGGGAGTTTCCGAGAGAAWATTCGATTCTCAAGGCTGCAATTTATGCGCCCCTAGACCAGAGCAATAAAACATCTATTTAAATATCGTAATTAAAAATAAAAATAAACGTCTCACGTAGCCTAACATTACTTCAGAAAGTTCCTGGATAACGTTTTGCGTGATCTATAAAAGTCGAGTAATGTCAAGGTAAACGTTAAACACAGCCCCTTTCACGAAGAATCCGGTTGTCTGCTATCGTCTACTTTTACCTGGCAGCCACATGGAACACATGCGCAAAGAGGGAGTATCTCAACAGGCCTATCTCTCGTGAGGGAGTGTCTGGGAATGACTTGTTCTGGTCTTTCGCTGCTGCTATAATGGCAGCTGCTGTACACTACTAGCACAGATAGGACAAGGAGCTATATATGCAAGTCATTGCAATAGGTGCATCAAACCTAATTCACAAGTAATTCTCAGGTGAAATATAAACGTAACATGCTGACCAGACRGGACACMTCGCGTGCGCGAGCGTCGCAAAATAAATGTAGAAATCCATGTTATTCAATTATTGCACCCATACTGCTCGTGTGCGCCAACGAGCGTCTGCGATGCCAAGGGCTAAATGCAGATCGTGCTGCAAGTCCTGCCTCTCCCGTATCCTTTCATTTGGGTTTATAGAAGCAGGTACCACGTGCCATCTCCTCATTGGTTATATCCACGTGGGTGATTGAAAGACGAAATGTTTTGCAAGTTGTTGTGGTAATACTATGAAAGTGTAGATGCAATCACCTTCTAAATTCAAAGATGTAAGAGCCTGGAAGGAAGGGTGGGTCTCTATGAAACGATTCGGTTGGCCGTTTTATGTGTGGATTAATTGTGGAGTAGAGGACCTTGTGCATTTCTGGTAAAATAACAACTCAATGTTTATATCCCAGGGCAAATTAGCTAGCAACAGCAAGCTAGCTAAATAGGACAAATTAGCTAACAAGTTGCAAGTTTGTATACAGATACTTTAGTACGATCCTCTTGCCAGTACAGAACGGCGCGACTCGGACACCTCCGACCGGCTACACGTAGTAACAGTTAAATTTGAACGGGACCTTTTATTAACACAGAGAAAGAACAAGGCCGGCTTCTTGCACAACCACTTATTTCAATCTAATCTTGAAATCACACCCACAGAAGCGTCGTTACCCACGTCGTCTCAACACATAAAAGTCCACGGGCCCTTGCAGAGCAAGGGGAAACCCTACTTAAGTCTCAGAGCAAGGATGACGATAACTGATATGGAAATGCTAGTAGCGCGTACCCGCTAACTAGCTAGCCATTTCACATCCGTTACACTCACCCCCCTTTCAAACTCCTCCTTTTCCGCAGCAACCAGTGATCCGGGTCACGGCACCAATGTAACAGTATAACATTTAGTACGTCCCCTCCCCCGACACGGGCGCGAACCAGGGACCCTCTGCACACATCAACACTGACACCCACGAAGCGTCGTTACCCATCGTCCCACAAAAGCCACGGCCCTTGCAGAGCAAGGGGAACCCTACTTAAGTCTCAGAGCAAGTGACGTAACTGATTGAAATGCTAGTAGCGCGTTACCCGCTAAACTAGCTAGCCATTTCACATCGCGTTACACTAGCCTCTAACAGTTGCTTCACAACATGTTTAATGCTTTTCGAATGTCCCCAAATTAATGTCATGGTTCAGAGTTTGTTTTGATATTTAACCTGCGTGTCGTGATCGCGTTTGGTGTAGGGGTACAAATAAATGTATGCACGATAGCGCACGTGCGCAGCCGGTTTGGTTTCCTTGTAAGTCCAGTGGTGAGAAAAGTACCCAAGTGTCATACTTGAGTAAAAGTAAAGATACCATAATAGAAAAATAAGTGAATGTCACCCAATAAAATTCTACTGAGTAGTATTTGATTTTAAATGTACTTAAGTAAGAAACATTAAAAATGGTAAACATCGCCTGCCAAATATACTTAAGAATTTAAAGTAAAAGTATGAATATTTAAAATGTCCTTATACTAAGCAAACCAGACAGCACAATTTTCTTGTTTTTTAAATTTACGGATTAGCAGAGGCACACTCAGACATCATTTACAAACAAAGCATTTGTGTTTAATGAGTCCGCAAGATCAGAGGCAGTAGGGATGTCCAGGGATGATCTCTTGATAAGTGTGTGAATTTAAAAAATGTTGGTCCTGATAAGCATTCAAAATGTAACAAGTACTTTTGGGTGTCAGGGAAAATGTATGGAGTAAAAAGTACATCATTTTCTTTAGGAATGTAGTAAAGTAAAAGTTGTCAAATATATAAATAGTAAAGTACAGATACCTCCAAAAAACGACTTAAGTAGTACTTTAAAGTATTTTTACTTAAGTACTTTACACTTTACAAGTCTTTCTTCTAAACTAAACTACAGCTAAATGTACTGTATTTTTAACTAACTCCCTTCTGTCTATAAAATAAATATGTTATTTCAAAATAACAATAAACATAATGCTTTATAGCTACAATATAGCTAACGTTAGCTAGCTAATGACAAGCTCATCTCTGCTGCGCGGATGCTTTTACGTTTCTCTCGTCTGGGTTTTTTGCTGTTAGCTATCACATGGACAAGCAGTAGCTTACTGCAGTAGTAAGACTACACAAATTACCAACATTTTATTTTTACACTGCACAAATAATTGAGAACAGTCAGCACTCAAATGCTAGCTAACGAACGGTCTGTGTGCTGACTACAGGTTTAACTAACGTTAGTTGATTGTAACATTGACACTGTGTGTATGCGGACAACAGGTTTAACTAACGTTAGTTGATTGTAACATTGACACGGTCTGTGTGCGGGCTGCAGGTTTGGAGGCCACACTAAAGATGAACCCTCTATCCTGACACCTCTGGAGCAATGCTGCAGGTAAAACATGGGTGCATGATTAAGCTTTCAAGCCCAATAAGTTGTGTTGTCATGAATATATATACTCAGCTAGAGTAAAGAAAATGATCAATTAAACTTCTCAACTTTCACTCAATTTCTCTCTCGCTCTCTTTCTCCTTCTCTAGGATCCATCGCTCCACGCTCCTGCGTCTGTCTGCGTCTCCTGCCCCTGCCCACGTACAGTCTGTGACGTCATGAGGGACTCTCTTTTCCATGATCCTCTATTCTCCATGGCCCCTCTCCGCCCTGGACTGTCGCATAGCGACCATGCTCAGAACCGTGAGCCGTTGCTATGGAGGAGGCGAGAATGATGTCACTCATTATAAGACCTTGGTTACACCTGTGACACATGCAGGGTACACTCTTAGAAAAAACGATTCCAAAAGGGTTCTTTGGCTGTCCCCATAGGAGAACCCTTTTGGGTTCCATGTAGAACCCTCTGTAGAAAGTGGAACCAAAGAGGTTCTACCTGGAACCCAAAAGGTTTCTTCAAAGTGTTCTCTTATGGAGAAAGCTGAAGAACCCTTTAAAGGCTTAGATAGCACCGTGCAGTGTTGCCATGCCCACTCGACAACAACACTTCAACCGTCAAAATGAATTGTCACGGTGCATCACCATGGCGATGATGATGATTTGTGTCAATGTGACGTCATTGCATTGGCAACCCTCAAGACTGACATAATGACATTTGGAGTTCCTGGCATCATTTGTTTGGCTTCTAACTGTTAGAGAGGATGGCTGCATCTGAAATGTCACCTGACAGTATATAAGGAATAGGATGCCATTTCAGACACAGACTATTTGTAGGTCTATTCTATTCTATGGATGGGAAGTTTAAATCACTGTGTACATTTATTGTTAGGCCTCAGTAAATAAAGCTGATTATATTGTGTTATTTAATACATGGAGCATTTAGTTGAAATCAAGCCTTGCATATACTTTTGTTTAAAAAGGGATGGTTAAACCCAAAATCATTCTCATGATAAATTATACTGCATTTTACAAAAGCAATTACAATATTAATTGCAAGATGTGTATAAAGGGCCCAATTCAGACTTGAGATATGTAGCCTTAATATGGGCTGAAGTCAATAAAACATGGACATTAGGCAATATTTTGGGACTTTAGTCCTCAAGTCTGAATAGGGTCCTACGTGAACAACAGTGTGTGTTTATAGTCTTGTACATTAATGTAGTTACAGAAATTATTTGTTTTGCGATGACCATGACACTCCACAACATTAATTGCAAGAGTTTCCTCTCGATAAAACACACGCAGAGCTAAAAAAAACTGTGCAATGACGAGTTTGGTATATWATCTTGCTCCCTTTCAGATATACAAAGCAAATCTGTATTACCTGTAGATATGATATATTACCTGTAGATGTCACGTCCTGACCATAGTTCTTATGTGTTTTGCTTGTTTAGTGTTGCAATAACCTGTAGATTTACATATACTGTATAATTATATATAGTGTAGATAGGAATTATGATACCTGTAATAAATAACCTGTAGAATATGATATATTACCTGCTTAGATGTGTCAGAGATGTTCCAAGGAAAGCTGTACCCACATTCAAAAACTGTGTTTTTAAATCCTAACTCTGTCACT
>NW_019942587.1:752413-769145 GCF_002910315.2 Salvelinus sp. IW2-2015 | reverse complement strand
TGTTGGTCAGGCACGAGGCGGGTGGAATTCTATGTTGTGTGTCTAGTTTGTCTGTTTCTGTGTCCAGCCTAATATGGTTCTCAATCAGAGGCAGCTGTCAATCGTTGTCCCTGATTGAGAATCATATATAGGTGCTTGTTTTGTGTTGGGGATTGTGGGTGGTTGTTTCCTGTCTTTGTGTTTTGTCTGCACCAGAAAGGACTGTATCGGTTTGCCACATTTTGTTATTTTATTTGTTATTTGTTATATGTTAAGTGTTCACTGTTTATTAGTTTTATTAAACATTTTGAGCACTGGCTACGCGCGTGTTGGTATAGTGGAGGCCTAATTTATTCGAGTTTTATTTACGTCGCCGTATCATTTATGCTTTAAAGGTTACCCTCCTGCAAAGTACAATACCCATCAAGCAAACGTATCTTCTCTCACAGAATCTCATAATTACATATCGAAAGCTTGCCTCAAGAGATTAATGACCGCCAATCTCTGAATCAACGTCTGAAGATCCATATGCGATGAGCCAGATGGCATTTAACATTGCTCTCTTGTATTACCAGAGGGAATAAGACGGTTACTACACTAGCAGAAAGTCAATCATTTAGACCAATCTAGCAAAGGAGCAACAGGCAGCCTCCAAAAAGGAGCAGTCTAAAGTGCGCAACAGACCTATGATGTGCTCTTCATGATGCCCAAAATGTCAGCACATTCAGAGTCTGCACCAGCCTATTATGACATCTATTGCATCATACTTAATTTGGTTGTTCATACTTGCACGCTATACGAGCTTGGCAGTTTTCAGTTCTTAGAATGGGTATTTTCAGACATCGCCTAGTAACCACCACCAATTCAAAAAGCTCAGCCAAAACTTGGAGACAGCATCAGCTGAACTTTACAAGCTCTCAAACAACTCGCTGGCATTTCACGCTCGACCATAAATTCAGGTCTTGACACTAAACTGCTATTTTAATGTCTATCGCCATTGATCCCCCATCTGTTCAAGACCACCACAAGAGCATGCACAAACTATGACAAACCAAACACCTGAAATCAACCAATATCCAGAGCAATCAGCAAAAACCAAACAAAGAAAAAATGATGTGCGAACGCTCCTTGTTAGGCACAAATTTCATGTCCCAAACAATAAAACAAGGTTGCTCCCCTCTTACAGGGATGTTGTAGCTGACCAGCATCCAACTTAATGCTCCCAAAGCCAACACAGGCAACCCCAACTCAAACTTCCAACGATACATCATGCTTAACTTGAGTTCCAAGCACATACCTATTGATAAAACCCAGAAGAATGATGTACCAGAAATTCTTCCCGAAAATAAATCGACTCCTCCCAAAATACTTGTGCAAAACCTCCTGATTAAAGTTTCCTCTCTGAAAAGTCATAACCCAATTTCCTCACAAATCCGGAGCCAGCTGCTCCGGTGAAATCCCTTTAGTCACGCCTGGCGCACATCCTGGTTCGTAGACAATGTCAGAAAAAGGCTTGCAACTTGCATCATCCATTTGAGTAAGCGGAAATAACCACAATATGTTATTACCACGCACCTTTAAAAAATAGAAGTAACACTAATGGCTCACCCATAACAAAATAAGCATGCAAAAGAGAAGCAGGAAGCCATTCTAGGATATATTTCAATATTTTTAATCTTACTTTATCAATTTATTTTTTTTCTCAAAAAATTTAAGTTTTTAAAAATTTATTAGCCTCATTAGAATAATTATTTGCCCCATAGATGATACGTTAAATTTCCAGTCAATGACTAATTAATATTGTAATAGCAAACAATAACATAAGTAAATTAAATAAAAGTTTTCGACTTTAATAGACCCATGGGTTCCTTACATTTCCCTCTCCAAAAATAACATCCAAATAGTATTTGTGCCTTTTTGTGTTATGGATAACAAAGTGACTTAATCTTATGAATAGAAATGAATAATCCATATTAATCAGTCCAACACAAACTAAACATATACTTTTAGCCAACCTTGGACCAAAAATAACCTATTTTATCGTTATACCACCCCCTTACCACTAAAAATACATGGACGAAAAGACCGTTTGGCTTTAAAACAAGCCTCGAACCCCAGACCCCCAAAAAGCTTACCCCCCCTACCATGAATCTCTAGTGACGCCCAATACATGAAGTGGTGCCAGCGGGACCCGTCTCCACGCTCGACGATAGAAACTTATCCACCATTCTGCTCGTCACTCATATCTGCAGATCCAGCCCAAATATCCAAACAGCACCAAGATCAACGTAGTTCTCCCCGAATTAAAGACAAAGAACCACTTGAACATCCCAACCAAAACACAAAATAACCACCCATCCAGGAGGCCCAGTCACCACAACCAATCTACCAGGATAAAAGAACTTGTACTCAGCTGAATCGCTCTCAGGTCTGTGATTCTCAGGGTGCAGTCTTTTTCTTTAGTCCCAAGGTACTCAGCACGACCTGCATACTCTGGCACAGAGCTCAGGATTTTAGGCWCCTCATTACATTTCTCTTSGATATACCAGTTTGGTTCTGAGACCACATGATAACTTGGATGTTGATATGTGCAGGGGAGTTCCACTGTTGAGCCCTTCACAGCACAGATACTCTGATGGGTGTAAGTCATGTTGAAACAGTTCTGACCCAGAAAACCTAAAACAGCAGGAGGCCCATTCATTTATTCAATTAGTTTCTTCTATTATTATTACACTGAACAACAATAGAAACACAACATGCAACAATAGTTACAGTTGATATAAAGAAATCAGTAAATTGTTATAAATGAATTAGGCCCTAATCTATAGATGTCACATGACTGGGAATACTGATATGCATCTGTTGGTCTCAGATCCCTTAAAAAAGGTAGTCAGTATCTGGTGGGACCACCATTTGCCTCATGGAGTGCAACACAGCTTTACGTTAGACAATGGATTTAATGTATTTTTGTATTGAAAATGTGTCGTGGAAATTACCACCAGGGCCTCAAAGTCAAACTTAAATMAATCATTCTTTATTATCAGCAAGCTGGAGAGGTTCCAACAAACTTAATGCACTACAGTACATGTCGGTCGGGAGCTCATTCGGGGCAGTCCCGTTAGTTCTCTTATATACTGCTTACACAGACAAGTTATATTTGCATGATTTACATTTTTCATTATTCATAATTAACTTTTGGTTCCTGTATGTGACTGGCACCGTCTCCTATCTTAACTCATAGAACATATTCTGGGCATTCTGCCAAAAGGTCTGAGGGGGTCATGACTGTCTCCCCCTCAKATCTCTACCCAGCACCTACAGGAACCAATGATTGTATGAGACAAGATGTACAATCCATCTCTCCAGACAACATTTCCGTCACACATGAATATACACCTGGTATTGTTGAAACATTATTCTACATTATTTCATGGATAACAGGAGTTCTTGAAATAGATACAGCTCTGAACACCTCCACCCCACTACACACTTTCTGGTGTTTTTTCAGTGACCCTGAATGAGCAAATCTCTTTCCACATAAACAGGAGTAAGGCTTCTCTCCTGTGTGTATTCGCTGGTGTGTTGTCAGGTTGAAATCTAGAGCAAAACTCTACCCACACTAATCAGAGCTATGAGGCTTCTCTCCAGTGTGTATGAGTTTGTGTTCAATCAGGTCTCCTGATTGATTGAAGCTCTTCCCACACTAATCACAGCTATAAGGATTCTCTCCAGTGTGAATCCGCTGGTGGATCATCAATTCTGTATGTTTAGCTAAACTCTTCTCATAGTCAGAGCAGCATTGGTGAGGCTTCTTCCCTATAAGTCTCTGCTGGTGTTTATTGAGACGTTCTGATCTGGAGAGACTCTTCTGGAGAGACGTCTTGTCAGCATCATGTTGTTGAGGATCCCCAGATGATAAGCCCCTCCCACTGAGAGAGCAACAGTTCGGGCTGTCCCCTGTGAAACAAAGATATTGAATAACATGGACATCTGAAATCAGGCTTCTTGATAAATGTAGAAAATTGCCTATCAAAATAAACGTACTACCACAGTGACCATGTTATTTTTGATAAGCATATTTGATCCCGAATTTGGACATATTAAGTTTGTATGTGAAAACTATTTCTACGATGCATTATTTTAGTTTTCCCCTCACTGCACTTGCACAAAATAAGGATGCTTGCGCTGCTATATGAATCTGATTAAGGCTGTCATTCCCTGATCTGTTTCACCTGTCCTTGTGGTTATCTCCACCCCCCTCCAGGTGTCGCCCAGTTTCCCAATTATTCCCTGTGTATTTATTATACCTGTGTTCTCTGTCTGTTCGTTGCCAGTTTGTCTTGTTGGTTCAAGCTTACCAGCAGTGTTCCTGTCAGTATCTATCGTTTCCCAGCCTATTTCCTCATCCTTCTGGTTTTTGACCTTTGCCTGTCCTGACCCTAGACCCGCCCGTCTGACCTCTATGCCTTAACCTGCCTGCCATCCTGTACCTTTGCTCAACCTCTGGATTACTGAACTCTGCCTGTCCCTGACCCTGAGTCCACCTGCTGTCCTGTACCTTTGCCTTGCCCTGGATTTCCGAACCCTGGCTGCCTTGACCTGTCTTTGCCTGCCCCTGTTGCTCCAAACATTGTTACTTCGACAGTCTGCATCTGGGTCTTACCTTGATCCCATAAAGACGTTTACGTGTCCTAATATTTCGAAATATTGCTCAGAAAACCAGGTGTTTTTAAAGGCGTTGCTTCAATTGTCACCTTAAGCCAATTAAATAACGTGWTTACATGACTAATGTCTTGCTCGGCCTACTGCCAAAACTAGTTTAATATCAAATAATGTGTGCATGTAAACATACTCGTTGTAGGAGCACTAGTTATTTTGTTGCTTTGACAAAGTCCTTCTGAAGATTATTATCAATGTGATTAGTGACCCTCATTTTAAGGTCAACCCTGTTACATGAACTGAACTCTCGTTTTAATATGGTTTAACTATTCCTTAAAAAATATGTTTTCAAAAGAAGCATTGAACATCTGGTAAAAGTAGGTGAGCTGGTTCTACTCTTTTTGTCAATTTACTGCTGGTTTGTGGTGCAAAACTGAGCATCTCAATCCTTTCACCCATACATCGACATGCTAGAAATGTTTTACAATTACATTTTTTTGTGAAGATTGCATTCAATTGCCACCCCTTGTTTCACAAAGCAACCTTCCATTCCCCTGTCATAAGTGGTTTTATGGTTCATTTTAATTTACTATTTTACCAATGTAAGATCGTGGTTATGTTTCACTATATTGGATCATGCCAATATATTGGTATCACTCCGCGGCGGGAGGGATACAGCCGAGGTGAGGATTTACAGATTCACTCCCGTGTACACCTGTGTCACGGCTGGGGTTCACCCCTATATATAGACCCAATGGCTGCGACACACGGCCATGGGTCTTTCATTTTCTCGGCGGAAGTCCATATGGTTGGAGGTACAAACTTTCTGAAGTTCGCTTGGTAAGTCACTGGCAAGCATAATATCCTGCGTGGAAGTATACTCACTGGCTGTTTGCAGCCTGGAGCAGCTGGCCACATGGAAGCCTCTCCTCTTGAGTGCTACACTCGCTGCTTGCGGTTGATCAGTATCTTCCGCACCTGGTTTGTGGTACTTGTGTTTCATTAGCGTTACACTACGACTCCGTGTGCATCCATTAGTATGGTGGCTCTTGTTGACACAAACTGTATTTACCTTACACAACCTGCCCACTGGCTTGTACTATGTGTGTGTTGTGAATTGCTTTAACATGCTGCTCCCCGCGCCAGGTTCTCTGCTAATTACCCTGCTGGGTTTTTTTCTTGTTCTTTCCCCTGCAGAGTYTAAGAGTATCATGCTGGGCTTTCCACTACGTTGAGACATTAACTTTGGAGTTCCTTAACGAAGTTACTCCATATGGTGCTGTTTTTACTGCTTGGATAATAAACCGGCTAGGTAATATTACAATTGGCCTAAAACAAAAAACAAATAAATCAAATCCATTACTTGGTTTCTGTTTTTTTTCTGCCTGTGTTTCACACACGGGTCTTTCCCGTTTCTTTGCAGAGGTACTGGGTAATTATCCCTCATCGGGTTCCTATTCCTCCATGCGGGTCACGACATAGCTCTCCCAGGGCGTCGGACCTCTGCTCCATGGCCTTGCTGGCTTGGCTGAGCTTATGGCTTCCCTTTGTGACAGGTGTGATAGTGGCGTCCCCCCTGGGCATCCGCATACCTCGTGTATGCACTACCTGGGTTTGAGCCACGCGGAGAGGGCGGTGGAGCGCCCTACTGGATGCCTGTTTTGTGTGGTGTTCTCAGCAATCGCGCCAGGCACAGGCATTGAGTCCATGCGCGAGTGGGTCGGCCATGTTCGGGCTCAGGCTGGGGACGAGCTCCCTCCCTCAGGAGTGGTGCGCCAGCGAGCTGTTAGTCCATCTACTGGGTCTAGTACCCCTCTCAGGAAGTGTAGCCGGAGCCACCTCAGGCAGAGCCCATCTGCTGCCAGGCCTGGACGGGGGCAGGAGTCGGACTGCTGTGGCCACCTTGAGAGGGCGCATGCCCTGCGTCAGGAGGTTGATTGCGTCGATGGCGATGACAGCTTTTACCTTTTGGCCAGTGATAGGCTGTTCCTGGAGGACGATGCTGGCACTGCTCACCACCGTGAGCGGGGCTACCAGGCTGACAGGTCATCAGAAGCTGGCAACGGGGCTTCATCGCCTCCAGCGGCCCGAGAGACTATGAGGAGCATACTCACTCGGGTAGCCACTGCACTGGACATCAAACTGGTGGACAGTGATGACTTTGCATCTGTCCCCATCTCTGCTGAGTTCCGCGAGGCCTTGCAGGAGAGCTGGGTCTCTGCCAGGGGACTCACCGACTCAAAGCAGAGACTGGACCATGGAGTTATGTTGCGGGCGTGGTGTATCTCGGCCTCCGGGAGTTCCCGACCATGGACACCATGATAACTGCCATGGTCCTCCCGGACCAGGAGATTATAGAGCGGAACCCGCGACTGAATTCAGGACCCTCCAGGGTCTTTAATGTGGACTTGTAAGCTACATATGGGTCCCTCTGTTCTCTTGACC
This sequence comes from Salvelinus sp. IW2-2015, assembly GCF_002910315.2. Classification (NCBI taxonomy): domain Eukaryota; kingdom Metazoa; phylum Chordata; class Actinopteri; order Salmoniformes; family Salmonidae; genus Salvelinus; species Salvelinus sp. IW2-2015. The sequence continues at coordinate 762,062 of NW_019942587.1, read as the reverse complement.
GCCTTACCAACGTGGCTATGCTACTGCAGTCATGCGGGGTGCAGTATGTCCTCCAATACCTGCAGTCTCTCTTGGATGAGGGCTTGGCAGCCTCTACACTGTGGGTATTTGGCCTCTATATCTGCCTGCCATGTGGGGTGAATAGACAGGCCAGTGGGGCGCCATCCCTTGGTCTCCAGGTTTATGAAGGGGGTTCGTCGCCTGCGTCCAGCTAGGACGCGCTCAATGGTGAGCTGAGATCTGGATGTGGTCTTGGCAGCTTTGGCAATGCCGTTTTCGAACCGTTGGAGTCTGCCTCCCTGAAACACCTCTCTACGAAGGTGGCTTTCAAGGAAGCAATTACTTCCATGAAGAGGGTGGGTGAGCTCCATGCTCTTTCAGTAAGTTCTGAGTGCTACCGGATGGACCCCGATGGGAGGAGTATATCTCTTCGCCCCAACTCTTCATTCTTCCCGAAAGTTCTGTCATACAGGCATGTAAGCATCCCTTTTATCCTGTCTGCTTACGACACCCAGGAGTGGCAGAAGAGTCTGGGAAAGTAGATGCACAAAGTAGATGTCCTTAACCGACTTACCAAAACTATAGTTTGTTCTTGACGCTAGGGGTCAGATTTCTTTAAAAAAAAATTACGTTCCCAAGGTAAACGGACTATTTCTCAGGTCCAGATCGTAGAATATGCATATAATTTACAGATTAGGATAGAAAACACTCCAAAGTTTCCAAAACTGTCTGCCCAACGCCATCTGAGCTGTCCGTCTGCCAAGCGCCGCCTCTGTCCTGAGCCTTCAAAGCCGCCCGTCTGTCCTGAGCATTCAAAGCTGCCCGTCTGTCCTGAGCATTCAAAGCCGCCCGTCTGTCCTGAGCCTTCAGAGCCGTCCGTCAGTCAGGAAGCCGCCAGAGCCGTCCGCCAGACAGGAGCCGCCAGAGCGTCCGCCAGACAGGAGCCGCCAGAGCCGTCCGCAGACAGGAGCAGCCAGAGCCTCCGCCAGACAGGAGCAGCCAGAGCCTTCCGCCAGACAGGAGCAGCCAGAGCCTTCCGCCAGACAGAGGCAGCCAGAGCCTTCCGCCAGACAGGAGCAGCCAGAGCCTTCCGCCAAACAGGAGCAGCCAAGCCTTCCGCCAGACAGAGCAGCCAGAGCCTTCCGCCAGACAGGAGCAGCCAGAGCCGCCCGCAGACAGGAGCAGCCAGAGCCGCCCGCCAGACAGGAGCAGCCAGAGCCGCCCGCCAGACAGGAGCCCAGAGCCGCCGCCAGACAGGAGCAGCCAGAGCCGCGCCGCCGGACAGGAGCAGCCAGAGCCGCCCGCCAGCCAGAGCCGCCCGCCAACCGTGACCAGCCAGAGCCGCCCGCCAGCCGTGACCAGCCAGAGCCGCCAGCCAGCCGTGACCAGCCAGAGCCGTCAGCCAGCCGTGACCAGCCAGAGCCGTCAGCCAGCCGTGACCAGCCAGAGCCGTCAGCCAGCCGTGACCAGCCAGAGCCGTCAGCCAGCCGTGACCAGCCAGAGCGTCAGCCAGCCATGACCAGCCAGAGTCGTTAGACAGTCCGGAGCTGCCCCTCAGTCCAGAGCTGCCCCTCAGTCCGGTGCTGTCCCTTAATCCAGGTGGGTTAATTTGGAGGGTCGCCATGGGAGGAGGCTACGGAAGCGGGGATTGACTATGGTGAGGTGGGGACAACGTCCAGAGCCAGAGCCGCCACCGTGGACAGATGCCCACCCAGACCCTCCCCTATAGGTTTAGTTTTGCGGACGGAGTCCGCATCTTGGGGGGGGGGGGGGGTACTGTCACGTTCCTGACTTTATTTCCTTTGTTGAGTTGGTTTAGTTGGTCAGGACGTGAGCTGGGTGGGCAGTCTATGTTATTTGTTTCTTGTGTAGGTTCATTTGTTAATTAGCCTTATATGGTTCTCAATCAGGGGCAGGTGTTTGACGTTTCCTCTGATTGAGAACCATATTAAGGTAGGCTGTTCACACCGTTTGTTGGTGGGTGATTGTCTTCCGTGTCTGTGTATGTACCACACGGGACTGTTTCGTTTGTTTAGTCTGTTCCTGTTCGTGCGTTCTTCGTGTTTTTGTAAGTTCTCATGTTCAGGTCGGTCTACGTCGTTTTGTTGTTTTTGTAATTTATCAAGTGTGCTTCGTGTTCGTCTTGTTTCAATAAATTCATGTATTCCACAAAAGCTGCGTTTTGGTCCGATCCCTGCTCCTCCTCAGACGAGGAGGAGAACAATCGTTACAGATACGATAGGTGTATTAACAACAAGCTAAGCAGTGTTTTGGTATATTTCACTTGTGATTGCATGATTATAAATATTTTTTGTAATATTTTGGCATTTGGCGCCCTGCAATTCTAGCGGTTGTTTAGGAAAGGGATCCCGTAAAAGGGATCCGTAGCACAGAGAAGTTAATTGAAATGCATTCCAGGTGACTACCTCATGAAACTGGTTGAGAGAATGCCAATAGTGTGCAGAGGGTGGCTAATTTGAAGAATCTGAAACATAACATATATTTTGGTTTGTMTAACACTTTTTTGGTTACTACATGATTTCATAGTTTTTATGTCTTCACTATTATTTTACAATGTATCAGTAGGTGTGTCCAAACTTTTCACTGGTACTGAATGTCGGTTGACATTTGGGATGCAGCTATCCTCTCTAACAGTTAGAAGCCAAACAAATTATGCCAGAAACTCCAAATGTCTTTATGTCAGTCTTGTGGCTTGCCGATACAATGACGTCAKACAATTCATRAACACCATGGTGATGCGCCAGGACAAWTTCTTTTGACGGTTGAAGTGTTGTCYTCGAGTGGGCGTGGCAACACTACACTTTTAGYAAATAAAGGTGCTATCTAGAACCTTAAAGGGTTCTTTGACTTTCTCCATAAGATAACGCTTTGAAGAACCCTTTTCACTTCCATYTAGAACCTTTTTGGTTCCAGGTAGAACCCTTTTGGGTTCCATGTAGAACCCTTTCTACAAAGGTGTTCTACGTGGAACTCAAAAGGGTTCTCCTATGGGGACAGCCGAAGAACCCTTTTGGGATCCTTTTTTCTAAGAGTGTACCCTGCATGTGTCACAGGTGTTAACAAGGTCTTATAATGAGTGACATCATCCTCGCCTCCTCCATGGTGGCTACACTGTCGCTCCTGGCAACGGTTCAAGGTTCTGAGCATGGTCGCTAGGCGACAGTCCAGAGAGGAGAGATGCAGCTCGGAGAGGGGCCTCAGAGAATAGAGGATCATGGAAAAAAGAGTCCCTCATGACATCACAGACTGTACTGGGGCAGGGAGAGGAGACGCAGACAGACACAGTAGGGTGCAGTGACGGATCCTAGAGAAGGTGAAAGAGAGTGAGAGAGAAATGGAGTGAAAGTTGAGAAAGAAGAGGAATAAATTATTTTTTAATTTATCATGTTGTCTCCTCTAGCTGAGTATATATATTCATGATAACATAACTTATTGCATCTTAATGTTTAATCATGTACCATGTTATACCTGCAGCACTGCTCCAGAGGTGTCAGGATAGAGGGTTCATCTGTAGAGTGGCCTCCAAACCTGTAGTCCGCACACAGACAGTGGCAATGTTACAATCAACCAACGTTAGTTAAACATGTAGTCAGCACACAGACAATGTCAATGTTACAATCAACTAACGTTAGTTAAACATGTAGTCAGCACACAGACAATGTCAATGTTACAATCAACTAACGTTCGTTAGCTAGCATTCGAGGGCTAACTGTTCTCAAATATTTGTGCAGTGTAAAAATAACATTTGGGTAATTTGTGTAGTCTGACTACTGCAGTAGGCTACTGCTTGTCCATTTGCTTGCTAACAACAAGAAACCCAAACAAGAGAAACGTGAAAGCATCCAGGCAGCAGAGATGAGCTTGTCATTAGCTAGCTAATGTTAGCTATATTGTAGCTATAAAGCATTATGTTTATTGTTATTTTGAAATAACATCTTTATTTTATTGTATACAAGTTATATACATAGACAGAAGGYAGTAAGTTATAAATACAGTATATTTGGCTGTAGTTAGGTTTAGAAGAAAGACTTATGCAGTGGTGTAAAGTACTTAAGTAAAAATACTTTAAAGTGCTACTTAAGTCATTTTTTGGTGGGAATTTGTACTTTACTTAAGTATTTATATATTTCACAACTTTTACTTTTACTTCACTGCATTCCTAAAGAAAAGTATATACTTTTTACTCCATACATTTTCCCTGACACTCAAAAGTACTCATTACATTTTGAATGCTTAGCAGGAAAATGGTAAAATAAACACACTTATCAAGAGAACATCCCTGGTCATCCCTACTTGATCTGATCTGGCAGACTCACTAAACACAAATGTCTTGTTTGTTAATTAAGTCTGAGTGTTGGAGTGTGCCCCTGCCTATCCGTACATTTTTAAAAACAATAAAATTGTGCCATCTGGTTTGCTTAGTATAAGGACATTTTAATTATTCATACTTTTACTTTTAATACTTAAGTATATTTGAGCAATTACATTTATTTTGATACATAAGTATATTTAAAACCAAATACTTTTAGACTTTAACTCACTGCTACTTTTACTGACTATCACTTGTACTTGTCATTTTCTATTACTATATCTTTACTTTGACTCAAGTATGACAATTGAGTACTTTTTCCACAACTGGACTAACGTTTATTTTTGACAAGAGAATTACTTGTGAATTAGGTTTGATGCACCCATTGCAAAGACTTGCATAAACAGCTCTTTGTCCTATGTGTGCTGGTAGTGTACAGCAGCTGTCATTATAGCAGCAGCCAAAGACCGGAAGTAGTAATTCTCAGACACCCCTCAGGAGAGGCCTATTCAGAAACTCCCTCTTTGCGCATGTGTTCCAAGTGACTGCCAGGTAAAAGTAGACGATAGCAGACAACAAGATTCTTAACGTTTTCTTGACTTTACTCGACTTTTCTAGATCACGTAAAACGTTATCCAGGAACTTTCTGAAGTAATATTAGGCTACATGTGACGTTTATTTGCTCTAACCTAATTCCGTTTTGATATTTAAATAGATGTTTGATTGCTCTGGTCTAGGGACGCATCATTTGCAGCCTTGAATCGAATTTTCTCTCCGCAACTCCCTAGTCATTATCTCTACACTACAACAAAGTAGTCAAACTCTACTGTAGCCTACAACATTTCATGTCATACAAAGAAACAATAGCTTCCACAATGGATCGGGTAAGTCTGGCTTTAACAGTATAGGCATGCTGTGTTGTATAAAATGTCTAGGCCTAGTTTTAATCGTCTTTGATCTTTCACATTCCTGTGTTTGGTTTAAACGTCTCGACCAAAACAACATCACGGTAAAACTTGTTGGGATTTTTTTCTTCTTCTTCAAAGTAGCCTACTACTATATCATGTTTAGGAATCTGTGARTATMAKCTAATTATRTCTCCTTCCTCCCAAAGTGTTCACATTKCTTTCGAARACATTYTCCATTATTRGACCAYATACTCAAGTGGKCGTTCTAACAAAGAAAATAAATGTCTTCAAAAATGGAAGTCAATCGGTAAAGAGGCAAGATCAGYTGGGACCATTATAGCCAATGAGAGGGCAGACATGCGTGTTTCCACAGCCTCATGCGTCTATATCGCATTTTATTTTATTTAAGGTTAGGCATAAAYCTAGAAGTGTCGTTAAGGTTAGGGTGAAAATCACATTTGAATAAGATCAATTGTAGAAATGGGCGTGGTTTATGGCCTTGTTTGCGGTAACTATTGAAGTCCTGGCACTACTCCCATATAAAGTGTCCTACTTATATCAACAGCCTAATCGTTACGAAATGCATATTAGATCAAATAAGGCAGAAGCCAGATTTTGGGCCCAGTTATCCCTCTCGCTACACCTCTTCATCGCTGTTTGAAAGGAAATGACTGGTATGAGATATATGGTGGAAACTAGCCCATTCCTCCACCAATCTAATACTCTTAGATTTGTGGGTTGTAGTGAACGATTGAACATTTGAGGAAAAATGAGATGTTCGAGGGATGCACCCGAATCAGAGGTTTAGACTAAATTAATAKAATATTTGGTTTAATGTTAATCTATGTTGAATACTTCCAACAGGACAAATCTAGCCCGTTCCCCTCCACCCTCCKYMAGWCKKCAGGTCGATCGCCTCCCTGTACTTTACTGRTGGGTCTGGTCATCTGCAGGAAAACACCAGGGCAGAGTGGAACTGAGAGAGGAGAAGAGGAACATGGAGATTTGATTTCATTAAGTAAGAACCATGGTGTMTMGATTAGACTACAGTCCGCTTCTGTAACAATTTAATTGATGAAAATATCTGGTCTTTCCACCCAATTTTAAGAAGTGTACCATAAAAAAAGTTTGATTTCACATAATTTTAACATTCTGTCAAAAAAAGCACTTGTTCAACTTTAATAAAATACATGTTTTGCCATCTCAAGAGGTWTWATGAAATATAAATCCTATAGTAAGAGGAAATCTGATTAAAATCTGATTAATTTAATTCTCCATGTGTTCTGTCTTAAATGGCACTTTATTTAATATAACAGTTTTAAAATTCAATATTAGTATGCAATTATTAAAGGAAAAATGTCAAAGTTCCCCAAAAGGCATTCATTTCATAGAAAGACATCTGTTAATGGGTCCATATTTGCAAAACGTAACTATTCAATGTCTTTGTTTCACAGGGGACATCCCTAATCATTGCTCTCTTAGTGGGAGGGGCTTATCATCTGGGGAGCCTCAACAACATCATGATGCTGACATGAAAGAGATGAGTCTCTCCAGATCAGAACACCTCAAGAAACACCAGCAGAGACGTATAGGGAAGAAACCTCACCACTGCTGRTCTGYCTGTGGGATGAGTTTTGCTAAACAGATGGAATTGATGAACCATGAGCCGATTCACAATAGAGAGAAACCGTACCACTGCTCACAGTGTGGGAAGCGTTTAGCTGCATCTAAAATCTTAAAATCTCATCAGAGAATTGATACAGAGGAGAGGATTTACACCTGCTTTGATTGTGGGAAATACTTCAGTCGTTCAGGAGACCCTGATGCACACCAACGCATACACACAGGAGAGAAGCCTTATAGCTGTGATCAGTGTGGGAAGAGCTTCAATCATTCAGGATCCCTGACTAAACACCAACGCATACACACAGGAGAGAAACCTTATAGCTGTGATCAGTGTGGGAAGAGCTTCAATCAATCAGGATCCCTGACTACACACCAATGCAATCACACAGGAGAGAGACCTTATAGCTGTGATCAGTGTGGGAAGAGCTTCCGTCATTCAGGATCCCTGACTACACACCAACGCATACACACAGGAGAGAAGCTTATGTTGTGATCAGTGTGGGAAGAGCTTCATCATTCAGGATCCCTGACTAAACACCAACGCATACACACGGAGAGAAGCCTTATAGCTGTGATCAGTGTAGGAAGAGCTTCAATATTCAGGATCCCTGTATACACACAATGCATACACACAGGAGAGAAACCTTATAGCTGTGATCAGTGTGGGAAGAGCTTCCGTCATTCAGGATCCCTGACTACACCAAACGCATACCACAGGAGAGAAGCCTTATGCGTGTGATCAGTGTGGGAAGAGCTTCAATCATTCAGGAACTGACTGCACACCAACGCATACACACAGGAGAGAAGCCTTATAGCTGTGATCAGTGTGGGAAGAGCTTCAGTCATCAGGAGCCTGACTGCACACCAACGCATACACACAGGAGAGAAGCCTTATAGCTGTGATCAGTGTGGGAAGAGCTTCAATCATTCAGGAGCACTGACTACACACCAACGCATACACACAGGAGAGAGCCTTATAGCTGTGATCAGTGTGGGAGGACTTCAATCATTCAGGATCCCTGTCTACACACCAATGCATACACACAGGAGAGAAGCCTTATAGCTGTGATCAGTGTGGGAGACTTCAGTCGATCAGAGACCTGACTACACACCAACGCATACACACAGGAGAGAAGCCTTATAGCTGTGATCAGTGTGGGAAGAGCTTCAATCGATCAGGAGACCTGACTCCACCACCGCTACACACAGGAGAGAAGCCTTATAGTTGTGATCAGTGTGGGAAGAGCTTCAATCGATCAGGAGCCCTGACTACACACCTACGCATACACACAGGAGAGAAGCCTTATAGCTGTGATCTGTGTGGGAAGAGCTTCAATCAATCAGGAGACCTGACTACACACCAACGCATACACACAGGAGAGAAGCTTATAGCTGTGATCAGTGTGGGAAGAGTTTCAATATTCAGGATCTCTGACTAACACCAACGCATACACACAGGAGAGAGACCTTATAGCTGTGATCAGTGTGGGAAGAGTTTCAATCATTCAGGATCCTGACTAAACACCAACGCATACACACAGGAGAGAAGCCTTATAGCTGTGATCATTGTGGGAAGAGCTTTGCTCTATCTGGTAACCTGACTACACACCAGCGCATACACACAGGAGAGAAGCCATATAGCTGTGATCAGTGTGGGAAGAGTTTCAGGAAGATAGAATACTTGACTATACACCAGCGCATACACACAGGAGAGAAACCTTATAGCTGTGATCAGTGTGGGAAGAGTTTTTCTCAAAATTCCACCCTGACTACACACCAGGTCACACACACTGGAGAGAAGCCTTACTCCTGTCTATGTGGAAAGAGATTTGCTCATTCAGGGTCACTGAAACAACACCAGAAAACACAAACATGTCAACTTTCATCTCCGGCACCGGTTCCAGATCCCTAAATAAAGGTTCAATAGAAACATATTGTAAAGAGTCATCCATCTKCCATTCTCTAARAGTTTACTAKGTCTGATTACCATGGTAACCTGTGTAGATAATATGCAGCTCTGGATTCACATGTATCCAGTGTCTTGGAGTAGGAGTGCTGTGTGTGTGGTGGGGTGGAGGTGTTCAGAGCTGTATCTTATTTCATTAACTCCTGTTATCCATTAAATAATGTAGAATCATGTTTCAACAATACAAGGTGTGTATTCATGTATTCAATAGACCAATAAATTGAATCCATTATCTGCTCAACAACGTCTGCTTATCACATTAATTATATGTTTTTAAAATCTATAATTTTTTACAAGGATCACAGACCTTTTGTATAAGTTGTTTGGTCATAAAAGATGTTCACATATTTATTGTAAAACTCTTCACCAGGTTTTAGTGTAGCTGATGGGACATACGGACGTACAGAAGACTTAGGACTATTATTGTAGTCAAATGATGTTGTTGTATTTATTTTAAAGGATTTTAATAGTGATATCTTTCAACTTTCCTTATTGTATATTAAGTGTGTGTAGCGTGGTTCATTCTGCGTTGTGTATTTTTAATTAGGACGCTGCCACAACTGATGGTCTGCTCGTTGAAATCTTTTTATTTGCCCTGCACACGAAGAGACAACACACACGTTACCCTTGGTGCAGTCACAGCTCTCCGGCACCTTGCTAGCCGAGGGTCAGGCAAAAGAGCGCCAAAAGGAATTAACAGGTGCTGCGTGCACACACTCGCTGCACAACAGCATATACAAGTAAAACTATACAGAACATAATTCTGACAAAATAAAAGACATACCTGCACACGAAGAGACAACACACACGTTACCCTTG